>NC_051142.1:3115591-3165591 GCF_014839805.1 Manduca sexta | reverse complement strand
TCTTGTGTACGATCGATATAAATAAACTAACGAAATAAAGAAAACCGAAGTGATGCCATCTCATTACTTACGTTTATATAGAAGATATTTCCAGATGCGCATATCTAACTTATCACATTGATGGCTACTTTGACTTAGTGGGTGTACATGGCCAATACTTGCCACCAGGTGACCCACATGCAACTAGCCTTCTACTATAAATAAAAAAAATATTGCCAGAAGGTTGTTCGTTGATTGGCTACAATTGCCGTAAAAGGCCATCGTACGAAACGGCGCAGATTGTCAATACATCATTAATTATATACAATACATTGATTGCAAACGGTATAACTGGAATAAACATTGGAAATTATGAGGCATTATTTTTAATTCATAAACGCGACAAGCCCATTGACTGACCTCGTAGTGGAGTTGCTACATAAAATGAACTGCTCTAAAGAATAAAAAATCAAAATATTTTGTCTATGTCTAATTTTGAAAAGAGCTAACTAACACCGGAGTTTTTTGCCCGTTCTTTTCTGGTGAGAACTACTTTCCGAACTGGTGGTAGTCAATATTGACGTAATCTAAACAATGTTTAACATTTTGCAGGTTCAAATAAATTATTTCATTACCGTTTATGGGTAATAGTGACACTTACCACCAACGTTCCTCCAAGCACGGGAATCGAACAGCCTTTACTTTCACAAGAGTAAAAAAGCAGAAAAAATATTATTGTTAAAATACTCTTAAAATATAAATATGTCAAAAACAAATTCCTTAGTGCGTAAATCAAAATCTATCTCTGAATAATATGAGCAAAAATCTTTGGGAGTCATAAAGGAATTTTACGAGGTAAAGGCGCCCAGGCGGAAAACTCAAACAAAGAAAGTGTACTGGAAAAGGGATAAGCCATGTTTATTGTACGCCACAAAGGACTGATTCATTGAGAAAGGCATAGTTAATACTTACCTCAAAGATTTTACATATCTATACTGCCGTGCTAAGCCCAAGAGCAGTATGTAGGGAAACCTTATTTCGAGTCGAAGTCTTGTAAATATAGTTTTATAGTTTTGTACGTAAAATGGAAAATAGAGAAACCCTTTAAAGTATTTTTTAACAAGTTCTAAACAAGATACCGTTATTTAGGTAAGTTCATTGGATGGGTATTTCTTTAAGCTATCTGACGACATAAAAATAAAGATTTTGATTTTTTTTTGAGATACCGCTTTCGAGCTTAGCACGGCAGTATAGTACATATGAAAAAATAATATTTGTACTCATTGATTCGCCTCGATATGTTCTAGGCAATTTTTTCCTGGTATAGAAGAGGAAAGCTCGCAAAATACCGCAATTTTTTTATTTGCGTTACGTTCGATAAAATAAAACGAACGCTGAACGAAAAGTAAAAAAAATATAAAAACATGCACGAAAGAACACATTTCGAATATATTTTTTATTCGTTTTGATTGAAAAAAATAAAGTGAAAAACCAAATTTACATTCGCATGGATCGTATTTTAAGTTATAAAAACGATTTTATGGAAAGCTATCTTTATCACACGAAACCAATGCACGTAACTTGTAAGTTGTTCTCGTAACATCAAAGCAAAACAGGTGGAGCACCCTATGATTACAAAATTATCACTGTCTTGCAAACACTTAGACATGACAGACCCTTTAGCATTGGAAGGGTGTTGTTACTTTTTTAACCTCTAGCTGTTTTGCTGACCGTGCATTAACAATACCAAAGCTGTCATTTCGCGTCTCCAATTTTCCCGTGCCATTACTAAACGGTAGTTAATTTTAATAACAGTCTATTATTTCTAGTAAAAGCATTTCTTTTGCCATAATCAGCACCTTTTAAGTATACTTAAAAGGTGCTGCAGCAAAATCGTTTTCTTACATTCTGTAAATAGCTTTGGAAGACGTATACGTCTTGTCTGTCGATTCTTATGAATAGTTATTTCTTGTCTCTTGCCTACCCTAGAATAAGGGTAATGTTTATGGTTTTCTTTAAGACAGTAATCAATCTGATAGTCTACATAGCTCTACCAAAAAACATTTCCTAAAAATATAACCTACTTCTGAATCAACACGTTACATACTTCGACATCAATCAATACATTCCTGGATTGGCTCCACATTAAACGTCCAATAATCACCTACTTTTCACCTTGTAATCCACCTGTCACCGTTGACATAATCCCAGTTACATCACAATGCGTTCGTACAATCACTCTCAAAGGTCACGGCGAGTCTGAATTTAATATTAAACAAACACACCTTGATCGCACCAAGGCTGTGACTCCTTTAAGTATTACGGATCCGCTTTGTTACCAGGTCTCACGCGAGTCTATTTCTGCCACTAAGGATACAAGCATTGTTGTTCCAGTTTAAAGGATTTTGCAGATCGTATTAGCATTATGGGATTTAAAAATGTCTCAAGGGTATTGCCAGGCAGTCTATTTGAACATTCTGGAAAGTACGGTTGTCGGCTGATATATATTTACTGTATAGATAGCCTAGACAATCATATATCGAAACTCTTCAAATTCAACATTTTTGATTTTACTCCTTTTATGTGCTTACGCAGCACTTACCGTGGCTAATCTAAGTAGCATATTATTAAATGCTACTCATCAGCTGAGACGTTGTCCAGTTACAGTCAGCATCTTAATATCGTCATTGTCTAATGGACAGACATTAACAACCTCGCAAAATCATATCTTTAGTTACAGTATGTGACGAATTTTGTCGAAATACACTTCAAGTTTTATATATTAAACTAGCTATTGCTCGTGACTTCACCCGCGTGAAGGAGTTTTCCAGGATTAAAGTAGCCTATAGCCTTCTCAGGATCTTAGACTATCTCCATACCCAATTTCATAAAAATCCGTTCAGTAGATTTTTAAAAAATCGATATCATACAGACAGACACAAAACGGGACTTTGTTACACAATATGTATGGATAGTTCAATACTTTAAATGTCTCCTTGAGATTACACTTGAAGATGAGATTGGTTTATTAATAACACCCTAAAACAATATTTGTTTGCTTTACTATTTATGGGATATACCAAATAAATTGAACGAAAAGCTTTCGAACGCCCATCGACGTACCGTCACTTATCTTGCCACGAGGCTGAATTTATCAAACTGTGTACGCCCCTGAGAATGCACAAACATTTTCACTTGGTGGTGTGAAATATATCACCCTTATCCCGAGAGGGATGATTCAACACAAAAATGTCTTGTTTCTCACGGAGCGATGAGAAATGCTCGCGGCGAAATGATATAAATTGTCAGACAAAACCAGAACGATATTTTTCTGGTTGTCACGAGTTTGAGAAAACTAAATTCGATGGCTTCTAAGTAAACTATCGTATCTGAAACAATAGCGATATTTTCTTTTTTACTGTTTCGTTATGTAGGTACAGTTTACTACCAAAACTCATTAAAAAAAGTTAGTTAATGAAGTGTTTTTTCGTTTATTAACTTTTGAATTAAATGGGTTTGGTAGTAAACAGTATTTAGATAACGAAATGCTAAAATGTGAATGTCGCAATTTTACCAGATACGACAGTTTACTTTGGAGCCATCGAATTGTGTCGTAGATTCAATTGTATTAATAACCATAGCGCCAACATGACGTTTTTTTTCTTATAAAAACTTTAAGTAGCTTTTAATTATTTGCTTCAGTATTCCTCTAAGTTATTCAAATGAGACTGCATTTGTGGAGAGAACTAAAGCTACTTAATGTCTTTGTCACATAAATTTAACTTTGCTGTCGTTATTAATGATTTAAGGAAAGTATAACACTATCAATTTATTTTTAATAAATATTTACCGTAGTACTGTCCAAGATTTCCAACAATTATTGCACCCGTATTTAGAAAGGCGAGCTGTTAAATTCAACCAAACTTATCACTAGGAAGACATATGAAAATATACTACTTATTTAGTTGCCCGACCCAAGATGCGAACCCGAGACTTCAAATCGGTGTCGTGCTATGCAATGCCACTACGCCAACCAGTCAGTTACAGTACATTGACTTAGTGTCGATAACATCCATGCTCTTGGGAAACTTTGCTAAACATCCTGAACAAACTATTCAGACAGCCTCCGTAGCAAAACAAACAACTAGGCGATCAAATGAGGTCGCAGAAGCTATCCTCAAACTCTTAGTGATAATTCACTTATTTTATATAGGCCACATTGCCTTATCCCACATTCTAAAATTAAGTCGCTAAAAACAGAAATCCGTGTGTATGCAATCGGCAAAATCAACAATTGATTCTTATATAGAGAGTATGTAAACATTTAATATGTTAAAATATAAATTTGTACATCGCAGTTAACACGACAATATAATATTTAAAATGTAATAGCAATGATTGTGTCGTCAATATATTAAATACAGTCAACAAAGCACAAGTAACATTGGAACTGACTTTAATGACAATGGACAGGGATAAACAGTTTTTATCTAACTTCTCATGATCAAAGAAAAAAAAGTTTCCACGATTCCGTAACTACCACGTCAATAAAGAAATAGATTGCGGCTGTTGTCTGTCCAAAAAACAACGCAACAAACATAAGCAAAATAAAAATAACAACTAAAACCGAGGAACAATGATTTCCTACTTTTAGTTATATTGTAAATAATATTATGTAAGTATAAAGAAACGAGCATTACTCAAACAAATCATACTTTGAAAACTAAATTGAAATTCATCCTTAATATAAAGAAAAATAACTTCCATAACCAGGGTTACCTAGAAAAACCTTTTAAATTTCATGCTTTTATTTTGGATTCTTTACATTCTTATTTGAATAATGTACGAAAAAATACTTCAGGTGCTATTAGAAGAAATGAGTTTCTGCGTCTTATTAAAATATTTTAAATCAATCTTTTACGAAATATGTGTAAAATTTAAAGCATTTTGAACTGAAATATATTATGCTTTGATTCACTTTTTTTAAAATGTTATTTTTGTTAGTTATTGTTGCTGAATTACAGCAAAGAGAACGGTTACATACAGAGTCCATAATGATAAAGTCAATAAAGATTTTAAGAAAAAATTAATCATTAGGAATAACGTGATCTTAAAGTGGAAACAAACAAAAATATATGTTAAAACCTTACTTATTTTATTTCGTAATAATATTTTTTCTAAAAATTTTCAATTAGCAGCCCTATAACCAAGACCGAGGACGCATTAAGTTACATAGTCCTTGGATATAAAAAGTTTGCCATACGAATAACTTACAAACACCATTTACTAAATCTGAACTTCAGTCAGGCATGAATGTTCCAAATTCAGTGAGATAAACATACGATTGGAACTTTCTGGAACTATGTCGTATTGAGATGTTATGTAGCGTTTTGTTGGTTTATGACCTCGAGAAAGGGTAGTTAGGTCTCACGTATCCGTTTACCTTATTTTATTGATATTTTTGATCAGAATTGAAGTAAGTTTATTGGTAGTTGTCAATACATTTTGTGCCGAATTGGTTTACTATCCCTAAATTTAGAGAAGAACTGGGCATAGTAGCTGCCGCCGATATTAAGCTTAACTAGTTATCCCTGAACATATCATGAACATTAATTAATTATATTATTTGTGGTAATATTCCCTTTAATCTCATTTTTGCGCATGCACTATTGTCTGTAATTATAGTAACATTTAAATTAAGAATATTATAAAGTGCAACTTGTAATTACTAATGATTATTAATATGTATCATTTTGGTGATCTATACTAATATCATAAAAAGAAGTTTTTAACTTTGCTTGTTTGTACCGGCTAATCTCGGAACCGATTTAGAAAATTCATTCACTAATAGGAAGCTACATACATTACTCCTCAGTGCTATAGGCTATTTTTTATCCCGGGAAATATTTATCCTGGAGAAACATTATCACGCGGGCGAAACCGTGGGCAAAAGCTAATCTTTATATAAATATGGGGTTGGCACATCCTTGCTGCATAAAAGCTCAGATATAAATAAAGCTTAAAAACACGGTAATGAGTACTGAACAACGAATCATTTTGAATCTATCGTTATATGACAATACATATTCTGGAGTTTTGTATATTTATCATTAATCGCCGTTTCGATTAAAGTCGGTATTAAATTAATTGTCCTTTCTGATACAGGTAACATTCTTTAGTGTAAATAATTGAATAATGTTAGTAAGTATATTAAGTAAAATAATAATTAAGTACGAACCATAAAGAGCTTTTCTTGCTAGACCGTAGTTCTTTTGACGGACAAGAATTTTTATCTTAAAAATGTTCGCTGAATCTTTTTCCACCCTTAACAAAGAATGTTCTCATAAAGCCAGATAACGTTGAACGAGTATGAAGAAATTGTAGAAATTCATTTCGGTAAAGCAGTCTTAGTAATGGAATAAAAATGTCCTGTATTATTTTTGACTTACAATTTTTTTGGAAGGCTTAAATACATACATTTACCGCCGTATTCATTCGTTTTTTATCTAAGGACGGAGCGAAGCTGTTATAACAATTCTTTGTTGGAGTTAGTTTTTATTTTACCTTAATTAATACTGAACTGAATACTAACACAATGACAGATTCAGATAATAAAATACAGTCCGCGAGCTCCGAAGAATATACATACATACATAACATCACGCATTTATCCCCGAAGGGGTATGCAGAGGTGCAACTAAGCCACCCACTTTTCGCCAAGTATGTTCCGTCCCATGATGTGACCGGGGGCGAGCCTATCGCCATATCGGGCACGAATTCCAGACTCCGGGCTGATACTAAGCAGAAAAACCTAAATATCACTTTGCCCGACCCGGGATTCGAACCCAGGACCTCAGAGCGCTATTGTACCGGACATGCAATACAACTACGCCACCGAGGCAGTCAGCTCCGAAGAATCTTGCGAAATTTTGACTTAATGAATTAATACAGTGAATTTATCGGCCGAAAGTACGAAATCATTTATTAAATTGATAAAGTTATATCGACGATATCACAGCATTGACCCATTACGTCAACATAGCATAAAATTCGCCGGAGATCGCGCACGATATGTACTATATAGTCTGTAATGCGACACTTCCCTTATATACTTATTTGTCTGATACGAAGTCTGAGTAATTACTGGGCTTTGTAAGAAAATGTCTCATAAATGTATGACCCAGGTAGCTGTAATACGACGTTGTAAAATTTAGATTATATTGTTTATGGGTGCCCTTCAGTTCGCGTCATATAATCTTGAGTCTCTGAAGTTACCGCCCTCTACGCCTCTTCTCACTGTTTAATCCGATCACAATAGCTTTACAGCACCTCTCGTGACTAACTTCAGAAGGCTAAAGTTGTATGAGATTAACTTCCCACTGAAGTGAGTTGTTTACATAATATTCAAAAGACATATTTTTGTATTAAAAAACTGAACTGCCGAGACGATGTCCCACATCTCTGACTTTTCTAAAATTATGTGTGTATTCTTTGGAAATTATAGCTTGCTTTAACGGTGACGGAAAACATCGTGAGGAAACCTGCATACCTAAGGAATTCTCTATAGGAATTTTGAGGGTGTGTGAAGTCTACCAATCCACACTAAGCCTGCGTGAGCCTAATCCCTCTCAGTATTAGAGGAGGCCCGTGCCCAGCAGTATATTATTATATATTTCTGTCAATTACCAAAAAATATATATTTTTTGCAACGCAAGCGGTACGCAGAGACACGGGCAACAACAGTTTTAGAATAAATAATGTTAAAAGTTCGGCTCATTGCTTGCGTGATTAAAACTCAAAGATAGTAAGCAACACGCGAACTAAATTTACCATCTTAATAAGCAATATAAATGACTTATTAGTATAATAAACTGAGCCTGTTTATTATAGTTTTTCTCACCCGGATATAGAGCTGTATTTCGTATATCCTGAGACAATGCCTGGTTCGTACAGTTGCCGGAAATCGAGAATTTAAAAAAGGAACAAAACTGTATAATAGTAACTAACTTCGTTTTAAAAAATCTATGTAGATTAAAGGGGAAAGTGTTTACTTTTTTATAAAAAGAAAAATACTGGGCAATGAAAAATCTGTATAATGGATAGCACATGTGTACCTAATTTCAGATTCTCTTTGGAGTTCGTTATATTGGTGTGAAATATTTTTACATGGCTGCCTAAAATAGGGTTTGAAAAGGGTGAATTAGGTTCACATGTGTTTATTTCAATTTTCTTTTTTTAGTTACTACTTAGGATTTTTTCACATAGCAAGAATACTGATAAACACGAATATAAAACAAAATAATGTAAAAAAGAGCACGCTGTATAAATTACGTAATAAATTGGTTTTGTTTTGTACGCGTAAATTGAATTGTAAACCTTGACCACGATTCAATAAGTTCTTGCGGCTTGTCCAAGTATAATGATTTAGAGCGAAAAGTGTTAAGGTTACGTATGTTTTTAACTTTGTATTTTCTCCAAAATATAGACTTGAGATTTTTATTTGATTAATATAAGCTTATATAGGATGTATTTACCTCAATAATGTTTTGTAACTGTGGCATCTCAAATTAGTCCAAAGATCTGTTTATTACCTGAAACAGAAAACGTTTTATTAATAACTAAAGTTTTCCTGGAATAGAACGTAGCCTATATATAGCACTTAGGAGTAATGTAGCTTTCTAATACTAAAAAAGTTTCGAAATCTATTTATTTGTTCCTATGATTAGCGCAGTCAAACAAACAAACCCTTTAATTATATATTAGTATAGAAGTATAGATAATGACCTTTCTATCTTCACAATACTTTTGAGCATTCAATACATTAAATTCATTATACTAAATTTAAAAACCGAACACGATTCTAAAAGCCTTACATCAGAAATCGACTTTAAGTCCAAATAGATAAGAGTTAAAAAGCCGACACTCATTTCTCTTTAGTTGCGACTTGCGATGGACCGGTCGTCACCGAGCTGGTCACGAACTCATTATCAGCTCGAATGGGTTTAGAACACTAGTATTTTTACCAGACCTAAGTACTAGACGGAATTAAAATCACGACTTCTCGTTTCGAAGTGCGGTGCTTTACTATGGAATTCTTTTACGATTTGGTGTCGGCAAATGTTAGGGCGTTTTTTAGCCTAATTATATTTTTACATAACATTTTTGCACTAAAAAGAATGAAGGTACGGTTTGTCAAAGATATATATTTTTAAGTTATTTATTTTATTAAAAATTCACTACATTTTGTAAAAAAAATAAATTAGGAAAAAATATTGTGCAAAAAATAAATATATCTCATATAAGCTTATTAGATAAAGCGAATCATTATTAATCTAGGCGTTCCTAGGCCCAGTTCTTGTTCGATGATTCCTTCGAAGTCGAAGAACCACTATTTTAATGAAATATAAAGCCCACGTGAAATGAGATCGAGTACCAATAGTAACGTAATCACGAGATCTCCCAGACCTGTTGCTTGCCGACGTGACGACGCAGTCGAAACTACGAAAGTGCTGATAACGCAAACTGACCGTAATTACTCTCATTTTTATATCACTTTATAGTATTTTCTATACAAATTTATACTGCATTTTCACTATTTCATTTCTCTTCGTACATATGTAATGCTTAAGACGCAATTTTAATTTGTAGAAAATATCTTATTCATTAAGTTGCTTTCACATTGATTCGACGTATATCATCCGCTAGAAAGCAAGACAGAAGGAAATTAAAACTATCCCAATTTCCAACAATTTAATATTTTTACTAAAATTTTCATACTAAAAGCAAACGAAATAGACTCAAACAAACAGTCCCCCCGTGACCACTAAGGCTGCAAAGTCTTCGAAACGTTGGGAGAAAACTAAAATATTAAAACCGCGATAAAATTCGAAAATAGTTTCATTTTAATGAGATACGACTCAAATAAATCAACATTATTATCAAAAAAACATTGTCCGTCCGATACATTCCTATCCATAGTCAAGGATAAACGTAAGTTATGGTGACAAATACTGCCTACCTCTTAGCGAATCGACAAATCCCAATAAAGACGTTTAGTGCCCGTAGAAAGCTGACATTAATGGCGCCCAGACCCGGCACTCAGTAATTAGACTGGACGAAGCCTATGCAACTTAAAACAGGCTTTATTTTACTATATCACTAGCATTAAAAGTTTATTTGCATAAACAGACAAATTATAATAAAAAGGAGTCTTTATACGCTTTTAAACATTACAATAATTAGGGAAATGTAATAAAATGAAATCTGACTAGTATTTGCTACAATACTGTTGTGAAAATGAAAATTTTCGGTACAAATCAGCCGAAATGACGTGGATTGAAATTTATGACAGATATGGTCGTAGTCATACGATCTCTTGCAGCATTAGACGAAATAAACTGCAAACCATGAATGAGTATTTCGTATGTATTAAGAAATAACTCAGAAAAGAACTTCGCGGACTTTTATTCAAGGAAAATTAAAAAAAATCTTGCTTCACAAAATTTTAAAAACTATACTTTCGGGGAGTCGCATGTGTGTAGACCTATTCAAATATTGCCGTTATTGTAAACGGATCAGGATGTTCTTGCGCAATATATTGGGGCGAGAACTTGCTAGTCTAAACTTAGCATAATAAAATTAATTTGAGAATGAATGTCAAGCGTGTAATGAATACAAGATCGATAACCGCCCACAGACATTCCGCAATGCAGTTTGCATTCATCCCTCATTTAAAAACAAAGTTGTGCCTTTTGCAGAAACTAGTTGTTTTAGGATAATTAATTCTCGTTTCGTTTGAAATAGGGTAGTTGGCGACTTTTTATTAAATACAAATTTCATTTAAAATCTATCGGAAAAGGAATTTTCAAATTCCCCGCATTAATAAATAAGTTATAAAGCTTTTAAATTTGATGGACAGGTAAGCTGTCAAATTACAGTAATAGTGAAATGTGACGTCACCCAGTGCCATCGGCCATAACGCTGTGTGAGTGAGAAAAGGACAGCGCGATAACCCCACCACGCCTCACTTTAACTCACAACAATATTTCAAATATCAATAACTGCTTTATTTATCAACCAATTTTGATTCTAATTTCACAAAAGAATATCTTTATAAATTTATTTCCTGTTACATATAAAATAATAAACTACATCAAACATAGGAAACTACCCCATTGATGAGACAGCTAAGAGGAATTAAAAACTCTTCAGCTTTATCTATACTTATAATAAATCTTAAGAGAGGTCAATTCTGTACATGAAATATATTTCCAAAATAATTATCAGGGGGTGATTAGGGATCGATACTGATGCCAAAAATGTAATTAGTAAAAATTTTGTCTGTCTGTCTGTCTGTCTGTATAACCGTTATAGAAACAAAAACTACTCGACGGATTTTAACGAAACTTGGCACAATTATTTGTCATACTCCTGAGCTGGTTATAGTATACTTTTCATCACGCTACAATTAATAGGAGCAGAGCAGTGAAGGGAAATGTTGGGAAAACGGGAGAAGTTACTCCATTTTTTAAGCTTCCGTCGCGTGTGCAACCTTAATGGTTAAAGCTACACAGAAATCATGTATGACGGAAATGTTCTCCTTAAAATTATGTAAAAAATATCCCACGACAGCATATGTCTATCTTTTATGGTTGACTCACAATAACACGTGTAACTCCCGATAGCTTAGCAGTTCGAAGCTTGCTCATTATATTTGTCTACTCTTACGTTTATATCACTCTCAGTCATCCCTAATTAAAAAAGTGAACATTATTAAATATTCCATAAAAAAGAATCATAGAAATCGGTATAGAAACACCAAAGTTATACATGAAATACGCTAATAATAAACCATCATGCGTGAATACTGAATCATGCTATAAGGATTATTTTTGTATATATATAAGGTCGCGAACGCACAGGCAGGCGGCTTGCTTGGCACCTAGAGGCTAGCGAATCACCTAGCGAGTAGCTTCGTAAAACGAACATTCTCGAACGTTCGCGACCGGCTCCATTTTTTAAGTCCGAAATCCACGCGGGCGAAGCTGCGGGCGGAAGCTAGTTTATAATATATATATATTATATTGTCACAAAGCCAATTCCACGCGGGCGAAAGCAAATGCTATCGAAAATTTAGTAATAATCCAATCCCCAAAGGTTATTAACAACAGCACAGATCCGACACGGATTCGGTTGTATAACGGTAATTTGCTATTGTTGAATAAATTAAGCTGTCCACTATTAATATAAATCTAATCTCACTCTCACGCGATAGTGACGTAAGTTAATATTTTCATTGCTTTTGTTTTGTTATTTATATTACCAGGTCTTAACCTTAGTTCACCACATTGGCTTAGAATATGAATATTGCTGCCCCTGTGGCGTAGTTGTAATTGTACACGGTACGAGTACTGCGCTGAGGTCCTGGGTTCGAATCCCGGGCGAGTCAAAATAATTGTGACTGGGTTTTTCCATCTTGAAAACATTCAGTCGCAGCTCGGAGTCAGGCAGTTGGCGGTGTGATACCCCCGTGCCTCGGAAAGCACGTAAAGCCGTCGGTCATGCGCCTGATCTCTCAGGTCATGTCGTATTGCCGTCTTACTGGACTATGAGAGTGAAGGAACAGACAGAGCACCTGTGTATTACGCACATACTTATGCACTATAATTTCTCCTGCGAGCCTGGCTGATTTCTGTTGAGCTTAGCTACCGTTGCCGAAAATTTGACTAGGAGCATTTCATGTCATTTAGAATATATTTGCAGAATTCACATATCTTAGAAATCCTTATGGAGGATTTTCAGGTTTGTAGGTTTCTTGATGTGTTTCTTCGCAGTTAAAGCGAATGATAATTATCACAGAACGCGTTCTATAAAAATATGACGTAATACAAAAAAATACATACTAATTGCTACTATAAAACATTCTACTCGTCTATCCAACTGAATAATTACGATAGTACAGCATACAGTAATAAAATACAAACTTCATTAGCATACTGAGGTAAGTGTCCTTACATTAGCCGTATAAAGATGTATGAAATGTCATCGACACCTTGATACCGCCATTTTGACTCCATCTCGTTAGACAATGTTTACATTAATTGTATGTTTAAATACATAATTATGAGTAGATAAATATGATGCACTGGTGTAATTAAATATTTCATATGACAATTTGTGTATCTATCTATTACGCTGTTTATTATCGTCAAACAAAAGTTTTAAACATCTGGTGAAATTGATTATCGAGCCCTATTGAGCATGTCCTTTAATATCCCACGTCAATTAATTAGTTTAAATCCTCCCCTTCAAGTTCCATCAGCTTGCCCTAATCATAGAGAAAATACTTAGTGCGAGCAAGCAAGACTTTTAACACAATGTTCGAAAAAAATTACATAGATCCCTTTATTACGAGCATTGCTACGATGCGACGGTTGATAAGCCTTCCTTTCTTTACGAAGTAGCTCGACTTAGATCGACAAAATGACGATGTACAAAATTATTAACTATAACTATTCTAACTTATTAAGTATATAAACCTCTACATTGTATCTATTCTGTTACGTACTCGTGAAAACCCGTAAATGGCCATTTATTTAGTTTAATTTGTAATTTATTAAGATGTTATTAGCTGTTGTTTTCCAATAAATATATAATTTTTTTTTTTTATTTAATATATTGCAATACTTAATATATAAAATCGTAAAAATATCCAACTTATTTGATCACTTATCAGCATTTAATACTCACATAATTAAATATTGATAAATTATTTCATTTTTAACCAATACTATTAAGCGTTTATACTTCAATAATTGTAATGTTCGTAAACAAGACTTCTAGAAAGTTTTAATTCAAACTTAGCACATAACCAGTCTATTGAACTCACAAAAGCAATCTTTTTGTGGTTATTGTACCAAAATTTCTCTTTAAAAGCCTATAATTCTACCGAGCTAAAACATACCTGCCAAATCACTTTGGTCTTCAAATAAACAACGTCGAAAGTAATTTCGATCTGTACATATTATAATAGGTCTCCAGAATCCATTACGTGAATTACTTACCGACTTGGGAATAAAAGCAATAATTGAAGTAATACAAAAAGTTTTATTCAGAAAGTCTGTGATTAAAGCTAAAAGTATTCAAATATGGAAGTCAGGTAATATAAAACTAAATATAATCGGTCAGAAATGACACAACATTGATTACACACTTTATATCACAAAGAAATGTTGTATTCATGACTCCTATTTCTTGCTTACTAGGTACTTGAGTATCACTACATAGTATAAAACAAAGTCGCTTTCTCTGTCCCTATGTGTGCTTAAATCTTTAAAACTACGCAACGGATTTTGATGCGGTTTTTTTTAATAGATAGAGTGATTCAAGAGGAAGGTTTATATGTATAATAAAAGCATCCATTAAATAGTCAGCATTGCACCCGTGCGAACCCGGAGCTTATTAGATAACTAGCGACCCGCTAGTTATCTAATAAGACAGGTCTGAAAGTTATAGTATTTCATGAGATTAAACGATACCTATGCTTAACTAGCCAGTAAATACTTATCCATTTAGCATATACATTCTCCTCAAGTCTTAATAAGTAATAGTTTAAGTATAGGTAAAAAAAAGGTGCTAAATAAAGCCCGGTCGCACACCACTTTGAAATTATGTTATGCCTAATATAGAACGGAAGTCTCGTTATCCTAAAAAGCTGCTATACAATTCAAAGCCAGTAAAAAAACCATGGAGGCTCAAAAACACATTTCTCAGGTAACAATAATATCAACCCTGTATTATATACTGTCCCACTGCTGGGCACGGGTCACCTCTACTACTGAGAGGGAATAAGCCTTAGTCCACCACACTGGCCTAGTGCGGATTGGTAGACTTCACACACCTTCGAAATTCTCGGGTAATAAACCTAATTACTGACCTAAAAAACAATTTACTAATTTTCTAGCGATTGTGCTGTTATTTTCTTTGTTTTAGAATAATGTCGTCACGTATTACAATAGTTAAATTAAAACGTCGATTAATTATTCAACCACCTGTTGTCATATGTAAAACTAATTTACTTGGAGAGCAGCGCAAAGTGTAATTAGGCTTCCTTCACGTGTAAAGAGAGTTCCATACTTCAATGGAATAGAAATTTAGACTATTTAAGATGTGAAATCAGCTCTCAACAAGACGCGTTTGGAATTGCTAAGTCATTTGGTTAGCTTGTTAAGTATAACTGTACCTACATTCGTTTTGCCGGGATAGTAAATAATAATTACTGTTTACTAGTATTTTTTCAGATTTTGTATTCCGAAAAGAAACTTTCAAGAAATTTTAAGTTGTAAAATCTTGTTTTGTTAACTATCGTGCCTTCTAAGCTTCACGGGACTAGTATTAATAAAATCCGAAACATCTATCGAAACAAAACCGAACCCATTCATGAACTCAAAAAGTGTAAAAAGAAGAAATCTGGATTGGCTTACCTATAGTGTCACGTACTTATAAAAGATACAAAACCATCATCCAGGCTTTCTGATGTTGATATTTAAACCATTTAACTATAGCAATTGTATGAAACACCTCGTATTCATTTTACCTTATTACAACAAGAACTTTTTCTGGTACTAAAACTAAAAAATAATAAACAAATTTTCATATACGTCAGACGATTATTCCTACACTTAGTAAACCAATGTTTCAACAAGAACCAATGATACCACATTTTACCGAAGGATCAATAACTCTGCTTTTCTTCTGATTCTTATTCTTCGTCCTTAAAGTTAGTGTGGCTTACAATAATGTATATGTATATGTCGCAGGTATATTGTTAAAGCCGTGATATTGCAATTTGACTAGTCATATTACAATTAAACGGTTGATGTCAATCGACTTCATTTCTTGTAATTTAACAACCTGGTTTTAATGTCATTGTAGCAATAATTATAATTATTACCACCATACACATTTAATAACTAGACATAACTAGACCTATACCTATACCTTCAAGTCTCGGTGCAGTCGGAGAATCAAAAGTCAACAATCATACTCCATGTGTTCCAAAAATATAAAACCACAAAATTCAATTAGCACGTGCCATCAACACTACGTTAATTAAACCATTTACCGGCAATAAGCATTTTAATTAAGGCACCTGTGTGGAGGCGTCTTTATGAAATTCCCTCTATTTGCGAACTCGCGGTGATTCTTTGTTCGTACGTACATTTAGACCCAGTTACCGACTAAATAAGGGGTCATTTTGTACCTTATGTAACTTGCGTTTAGGGGTCATTTATGTACCTTTCGTTTAGAATAAACAACAGAGTAGATGGTATTAGAGATCGTAATTCTAGAGCTAAAACATTGTGGGGCTGAAGCTCGCAAAGGTTAAAATAATATTCTTGTAAGGTGTCTAAAGAAAGAAACCCGTCTAGGTTACCCGTTGATAAGTTTAATGTTTAATGAACGCGTTAATATTAATTGAAAACGACGATGCATGATAACTACCAAGCTTTATGATTTATAACATCTAAAAAGTATTTTAAATGCAACACTCAATTTTTTAATGCATAATTAGTATGTATAATAATATATTCACAAGATATTGTATGAGACAAAGCGCAATGAAACGCACGTAAATCAAGACTGATATTAATTATGACGGTAGATCGAGAACAGGCCGGGTCGCACTACCCTCGACTCCTTTATAAATATTTCTATACTACATTATAAAATATAGGTACGTATACACCAATAATAACCTGTATGTTCATTTTAGAAAACTTATAGAATAAATTAATATTTAAACAGACACAATTTACATATTTTAATAACACCAATGCAAAGGGTTCTCTCATTCAAACGTTTCTTACAAAAAATTCACACCCAGTATAGTCAGACTACCAAACCACAAATCTAAACACGCACACCAAGTTAAATACTAAACAACCGTGGGATTTTCTAGATGTTAATATTGTAGCCGCCTACGACAGTGACCAACTGCTCTCTACGTAAAGGTATCGATAGGATCGATGTTTGCAGTTATATTGTGGTTATTTGAACAGGACTGGCGGCTTAGTGCCAGGCGTCCATTATATTGTTTTCTACGAGCCGATTTATTTTTATACATGAAAGATGGTTTCCTACCTTTTAAGTTTGATTATCTTTCTCTCTATCTAAATTAATTCTAAGGTTGTTTGGGCATTTGGAAAGGATGTATGATAGGAGACTGACAAAGAGGGTTTATAAGGCGAATGTGGATTGAAGAGCCGGTAGGGGTCGACCGCACCGAACCTTCGAATGTCAGATATCTGACATTCTTTGTAAAGGCCCGGTCAAAAGTACCCTGAATCAGCGGGAATGCATGAAAAGATTGATGAAGGTGGAGGAACCGCTAGAAGTATACCAGAATCGTGCAAAGTGCAATGTATAGTCTCTGCCCACTCTTATGGGATAAGAGTGGGCAGCAATACATTTTGTTTTAATGACTATGTTCTATCAAATACAAAAGTAACAGTAGTTTCTTTAACAAACATAATTACACAGAGCAGTGTTGACTAGATTGATTAAGGAAGTAAACCTGACCTTCGAAAACTGATAAGACATTACAATGAAAGAGCTAAATAATATTAAAATCGATGACAGCTCTTGATAAAAATAGAACTTAACTATGTTTCGAAAGTAGTCTAATACGTGCAGACAGCTGGTTATAAAAGCAAAATTTGTAGTCACGTATTTCATTATGGGAATAAAACTAACGACCTTTGCGATTCTCGGCGGACTCGGTCACTTTGTCCTGAACGTCTTACTAGTGTCATTAGTTACCCCTAGTATAATTACCACTTTGATTTTAATATACCATACGTCACTGAAATATAGCTCTTTCTACATCACAAATAAGATTATGATTTACGACATATTTTTTCCTATCCTTAAAAGTTTGTAACACCCAAACATAAAGGCCAGTGGCATAAACCCACGTAGTTCCAATAGTTTCAAAACACCGCGTTGTTAAAATCTTTTGATTAAACAAATTACAAGACACTAATTTGCATTTAAACAACCTTCGTTATTGTGGCCACCGGTGGGCGGGTTCCCACGAGTTTCATCATTCACACAATTCATTATATTTTTAAGGAATATACCATGTTTTTGAATGTGATATTACTAACTACATATTTGGCTCTATCTTGATGTTCATTCTGTGTCTAAGCCAGGTAGAAGTCTATATTAAAGAGTATCTATCAAGTTTCTTCACTAAGAAATGTTCGAATTTCTGAAATTTCCAAACCTTTGACTAAAATCAATAGTTTCGTTACTGGAAATTCGCTTTGGAAAATAGAGTAATTTCTTCATAATATTAATAAACGTCACCCAACTTAACGGACACTTTCATAAACTACTTAAGGAACTGAATTGTGCTTCATTTTATGTTACAGCGAAACGTTAACGTAATATTTTCATTCATTCTAGAATGTTCCCATTTTCAATTCCTCGCTATTGTCTGAGTTTTAATGTTATTTAAATTTTTAAGAAACTGACAGTCGGGTCTGTCGAAATTGTTTTAATTTAGAGCTTCTTAGTTTCAATATTCATTTTTCATTCTCAAGCTTCGAGTCATTTCGACATTTGCGTCAATAAACGATTGTTTCCATATTTGATACAAAACTTTGAACGAAGAAATATCTTTGTTTATTTCGAAATTCAAAATGGCATTAACGATTTCATTGAAATTGGAAAATGTTTAAGATTGGAAATAATTAATAAATTGAATCTTATTCTGCGATGAACAAAACATTATTACGATAATTTTAGCAGAAATGATAATATCTGAACAAAGACCAGAATCTCAAAAAAAACAGTAACATAAAAGAATTAAAACCAAATTACACTCAGATTAATGAGCATTGATTCCAACAATAAAGATGCCAAAATAGCTGTTACCTTAAATATCCAATTAAAGCAGTAACACAATAAGACCTCAATGGATACGTGCGCTCATTACAATCGATTAAGACGTGGCGTACAATCGTCTAATCATTTTGCTAATCGATTACCAGACGCCTAATCGCAGCAATTTGGAACTTGCACAATTATACCTATTAGTGGGCGGGTCATGTTAATCCCAATTCTCTCCCTCAAGATAAATGTCTAATTGGTATTTTTTTGAAAGAAATTCGGGTCTATTCAATGGTATAATTGTCCAAAAACTGTCCAATTAACAATGTAGACTACAACCTTTTGTAATGACGAATAAATATTTCATTTTAAGTTTATTCATTTGCTTATAGTCTCAGGTGCTTTGGCATAATAGTCATTTGAAGAACCTATAAGAACTAAGACCCAAATTATTTCATTTATATAAGATACTTACATTATAAAACCAGTGTGCTCAGTTCTAGTAAATTTTCGAATTTAAAGACCATTTTGTATTGCTGAAGATGAGAATTTGCACAAGATTCCTGAGCACGTCCTCCCTTATATAATGGAATGGGAATCAATTGAATGATGGTCGACACACTAGTTGCACGCCTTTATTGCAAGTCTTAAGCTAAACATATATTGTTTAACATATATTGTTAGGATAATAGTATTTTTGTGAGGGTATTTATGACATTTTCTGCTATAAAAACACTGAGCATTTGACAGACCCGGGCAGTATGTCATTGACAATAGTATAAGTCGGTTGGTTGGTGAATATTAGTGAAAGTATTTCTGTAGTCAGTAATATTTCATCAAAATCATTTCAAAAACATTAACACAGCATTTCTATCAGACATCAAATTCCCCGGCACGCCATATCAGTCGTTAAGTTCTTCAATCAGTTCGCATTGTCGTGTGAACAACACACAACGTTCATTCGCATAATAAAAAGTGACGTAAATGGATTATAGCTGAGAGCAATTATCCAACGCATGGAATCTAGACCGCAGCCACGATGAAAGTAACAGACTAAACGCTTATATATGTATTAGTACAATCAGAAGAAATTGTAAACATTGTAAACAACATTTTATATTTCGTCAACTGATTTTCATTTAAGAGCAAGTGCCTACACATATACAACGTGGTGAAAAATGGTAATCTATTTTCTTAAACGAGGTTTTCATTGCTTTGAATGACGAGGCGAGCTTGATGGTAAGCGATACGACCGCCCATAAACAGTAGAAACAACATCCAACACCTTGAATTACAAAGTATTGATTGGTATTCCACTGCGCTCGCCATCCTGAGACATAATATGTTTTATTATGTCCAGTAGTTCCACTAACTACAACTGGCTAAACGATGTTTAAAAAGAGTGCTTACCTCCCGGTAGACAACGGTTTGGCTGACCCTAGGATTGGCAACGGATGCCGCTTACCATTTGAGAGACCGCTTTATTCCTTTACCTACTACGGCAATAAAAATAACATCTTACACCTCTACTTACCCCTTTATGTTAATAGACTACGATTATATCTATTAAGGTTATAGCTTAAGGTCCATTTTCATACATTTTGTTTCACCTTTAATCTGGGTAACTAAACAAGTATTGACAAGTAAAGTATTTAAATTCATGTCTAGTTAGTGATTAGTTCTCGCAGTTGAAAGAAAAACGTAAAAATAATTAATAATCATGGATATTTCGGCCTTTAAAATTTAATACGACGAAATTTTAAAGGCCGAAATATCCATGCATATTAATTATTTTTACGTTTTTCTTTCAACTGCGAGAACTAATCACTAATTAGACGTGAATTTAAATTCTTTACTTGCCAATACTTGTTTAGTTACCCAGATTAAAGGTGAAACAAAATGTATGAAAAATGGACCTTAAGCTATAACCTTAAGGATATACTCGCTTACACTCAACATCAAAATTCACAAAGTAATTTCAAATTATTTTTCCTAAACTTTGGTCTTAATACTTTGAAGTTCTTATCTCATTATAAAGGTCGCCGTTAAGTACTTAGTGAGTTAATAAGTCCGAGTCCACTGGTCGCTTTATGAGCTCCATAAAATCATATTAGATACTTATTTTACGTGAGCACGGCTCATTCTAATAGTCGAAGTATATAAACGTAATATTATGATACCTTTAGATATATTTTTTTCAGATTGAAGGTTAATCTCACCACTATTAAAATAAGACTATGAAGTAATCTCATTTATCGATAAAAACATAACTATGTTATACAGGCCTTTTTGTCACTTCTTTTTTTGGGAGCACACTAATTCTCGAAAGTTGTAAGTCCATAATTTTTTGTACCCCCTTCCTTCTTGTACTTTTTAATGGCATTTTTTTCATATTTTCGAATTCTTTTTTGAGTGCCCCGCGTGCTTCCACAAAAAAGCCTATATGAAACTAAAATTATATCATGTTTATAATTAAATCTCTAAAACCACTAGACGAAATGAAAAGTTGAATACTAAACAATGCTATAAGTACTGGATAATATAAGTAATAATTTTAATCTGGCATATAATATACATATAACGTAGCGAGTGCCAACAATATATAAATTCTTTATTAAATACACAAATTTTAATAACATGAAGTCTGAGTGACCTTTACGAGAATACATAATTTCATTTTACTTAATTAAAATTAATAACATTGGTAACAGTAGTAAATTTTCAATTTTCCACATGCAGTTTCGAACATGCTACCACTAAACTCTTCGCTATCTTAACTAAGCAGACTTACTAATTTGCAAACCCAAATAAAAAACAATAATCACGTTTGCAAACAACTTTCTACATTTTCATTCATTCTGCAATTTTCGAGGCGCAAATTCGGGAAACAAAGTTTTTAAGTATTTGGAAATTCGTATGAAACAAAAATGACTTTCGGATTATTTATTTGTTTCAAAATGTAGAAATTATATTCTGGACTATTTATATTGTATAACAGTGGCGAAATGTACCTATAAGCCGATTCCTCTCGGCTTCCTTTTATGTAGAATCTAATTATCATTAGAACTATTTGCAGTTCGCATTTATGCGTCTTAGTATATTGTCAGGTTCCTTTTAGAAAATTTCACCTTTCGCCGCTATTGTCTAAACAGGTTTAATGTACATTGCAATCCATATAAGTTTTTTTTGAGTAAATAATATTCGAGCAAACCCAATGATATACACAAATTGAGTAAAACACTACGAGGACAAAGTGACTGGATCTTGGCTGGCCTCTAAATCCAACTGAAAGGTTTCGAAAATTAAATGACCATGTGAAGTAACACGCGAACTTTCCAAGTAGTCCTGTATATGCGCACTAAAATAAAAATTAATATTACAAATATACGAGTTATGAGATCATTTGAAATCGAATGAAAACGACATATGCCAATGTTGAGATATTAACAAATCTTTCGCAAAAAGATAATTTATGATGACGTCGCCAACCCAGCAGCTTTCGATAATATAATGTATCTTACTCAGTTTTTGTAATCCATTGATTTAATTAAACTTAAAAAATATTTTAATACACATAAAACAAAAACAGTATCTTCCTCCGTGCGCGCACAAAAACCCAAATTTCAAGATACCTTTCATACCATCTTCGAATTTTCTGCATTTCTCAATTTCAACTTCCAACTCAGTTACCCGTTTTTGATTCATCGCAATTCATTCCTTTGTATACCGGGATGTTCCGAAGACTCGCCATTCCATCCACGGACCAATTTTAATAGAAAGTATCTAGATGAAAAGTTACAGATTTAAAAAAGAAATAAGTACTTGTACGGCGTTTATTAATACAGTTATAAAAGCAGTGAATTTGGAGGGACGCAGGGAAGAATTTGTATTTTTTTATAATGTGTGAATCCATACACATTATAAAACAAATTCCTCCCTCCGTCTCTCCGTGAACGCGATAAACACAATAACTACCGAACGGATTTCGGTGAAATTTGGTATGGAGATAGTTTCTATCATGAAAAGCTTATGTCCTTTAGAGAGTCATCAGACGGACATAGGCCTTTCATCCCGAGAAAATATATAGCGGAACATTTATCCTGGAAAACTTACACGCGGGCGAAGTCGCGAGCAAAAACTAATGTAAATATAATAATATAAATTAAAATCGTATAATTATGCAAATCGAGTTGCACGGTGAATGTAAATAGTAGTTACTGGCTCTCATTTACTTTTAGACAAAGAAATTAAACAATATAGTTAGTTAAAGAATTGCTTTTAGACAACTTTAACGGAGTTACTTTTGTATATGGTCGTCTTATATTTGACGATTCATTACACAGATATTTTGAAATAGACGTCATAACGGTATGTAACTGTTCCTCTGATGTGAACGTTGGAGGATGAAGCAGGCCAAGATAATGCTCAGCAAAAAGATACTTTTCGATGGTGACCATAATTAAGGCGGTTTGTTTAACTGCTTTTTATAATTACTATTCAATATTATCTTCGGAAACATCATTAAAAACTATATTGAATTTTAATCTATGATTGTACTTAATAATTTTACTCACATATTTTACAATTAATTTGGATCACAAGCTTAATATTTAACGATAGAAAACTACAGCGATCAAAACAAATGGATATTACAAAACTAATTTCAGATGTAATAAATAAAGAGCTATGAATAATGGGGATTACAACGCGTGAGATCCCGCGGGATAGAAACTTTGAGAGGCGTAATAAGGAAGTTAATATTTGAAACTTCATAATACAGGATCACCTTATTCATTGGATTTGTTATAATTTGTTTATTTGTTATCAGAGTAATGTTTTTAAGACTGATTTTTCTAACATCAAATAAATAACCTGACCGAATACAAAAGTGAAACAATTGAACAATTACACAAACAAATGATCAATTTCATTCGTACAAACACGGAACCAAAAACAGCATGCAACTGTTTCAATTTGCATGTATTTTTATCAATATGAATGATTTTTATCTGATGATAAAACATTAGCGTTAAATTTACAAAATCATGTGGGTATTAGCTGCATGCTGCGTAAGCTGTAAACAAGGTCCTAGGTTCAATTTCCAAAACTTTACGTTAGTGGGATATTGTAGAAATACTTTAGTTTTTCTAGATGCAACTAGATTAAATTACGAGTCTGTTTAGACACTATCGTAACTGCCTGCGTCTATTCTATCGCCAACCAGGAATACAAGCATGTTGAAGTCGTGATTAAAAGATATTGTACACAACCATGTTATTAATTATAAGGCTACATAATTTATTAGCTTTCCCTAATATCGAGAGAAGATATCACCTCCGATCCTCCTGGCATCGTTTTCCTCATTACTGAGGGTCGTGATCCCCCAAACATGAAGTAATCTTAGTTTTGATTAAGTTGCGTCTCCTGTTCCTTTGGCATTAAGTCACAGTATATGTGAAATCTATTCTAAACGCGTCGTCAATGTAGAAATGCTTTTTCGCAAATCGCATCGTGTTCGCTTTCGCCTGTTCGCAACGGATCGTTTATAGTTTCATTCAGTATAATCGCCATTGATGGACACTAAGATGAGTTGACCATCCAAATATCATATAAAATATTTTGCAATATTGACATAATTATAGAACAAATATGTACAATAGAGCTGAAATTTTTGTGTGTACTCACTAATCTTTGTATGTATCTTGGCTTTTTTTTTTATTTCGCGGATAATATCCTTTTACCACTACCGCCTAGCCTTAAACCATCTATTTATTTATTTTATTTCGAAACACCATTAGGTAATACATACTACAAGTATCTTTAAGTATTAGGGTATAGATGACAGTGTGTTTACCTGTTGAAGGTATCAATCAATTTATAGCATATCCACGCTTTATATTGCTACTCAAAGTCCTTCACCGGTGCCTACTACATAAAAGTAATTAAAGCGGTAAGCCTACCTCACTTGCGGTGTACGCGAATATTGTCCTCCGTATAACCACTTACCGTCCAATCGATAGCCAATATCGTCACACAACATACATTAAATCTAATCGTTTAGCCTTTAGGCATTAATACCGCCATTAAGTTTTACAACGCGTTAGTAATTTTTACGATAATAAGTATTTCTTTGTAGACATAGACATATATGTCAACGTCGTCAACGAACGTCGGGGGAAAGTTAAAATATAAAACTATGATAAAATCCGAAAAACAGTTTAATTTTAATATCTTTCGCGTAAACATAAGAAATCAACATCATATCTAAACCTAGTGAAACTTCAGAACTCTGAAGCTTCGTCACTACATTTCACAAAATCTTAAAACTAAAAGGTCTCTAATACGCAAATACCAATCAAATATAATATTTGTATAATTTTGCTGGTAGTAGGATATATTTTGTATTCGCCCGGATAGGACCACCGTACACAAGGTGTTAAAACCCGCCATAGTGGCCCGCGTAAGTATGTCGAGTTCCGGGATCATCCTGTGTACATCTGGTTCCAGCAGGCCGGCATAATTGTGTCGACTATCAAGGGGTAATCATCTCTCGTTATTCGACATTCTATTAGAACTCATTCCATTTACCATCAGGTACAGTGGGGTCACTTTGTCGGCCCGGTATAACAAAAAACTATCTGTAGCATCAGATTATGAATACATTAAAACCATGAGAATCTTATTATAATCAGTCGTGGGTGTTGGCTTATCAATTTCACAGTTTGCATAATCAGAACAAGAGCCAAGAATAAATTTATAGCGGTAAGCCGTGTTCATTTCCGTTGCAAATTGGTTCCAAGCCGGGCTGAGAACGTATTATAAAATATAACAACGGATGTGAGTAATATCATTTTAATGTTTTAGAAGGCGATATATTTTGTATTTGACTGGAAGGCGATTAAGTACTATTTATATTGTAATAATGTGGAAAGAAATGGAGGAGGCCTTTGCCAAAGTTGGGCAAACAGACCAAGTTGTCGGTGTCACCGACTCGTCAGCATTCTTAAAGCTGTCAAATTAATCTAAAACTATGTGTCTGAATAAAGGCTTATTTATTATTATTATAATATGGTAAAAAAACCCGCCGCTATTCCAGGGGTCAGTACAAATAATAATAAAACATATTGGCATAATTTTGCCATACTTGGTACACGTGCCATGATTGCGATATCCAAAGCGTCATATAAATATTGATCAATGGGTCAATATTCTATTTGGACTAGATTAGTTATCAGCCTCGGTGGCGTAGTTGTATGCGTACATGGTACGATACGCTCTGAAGTCCTGGGTTCGAGTCCCGAGTTGGCAAGATATTGGATTTTTCTGCTCAGTATCAGCCCGGAGTCCGGAATATTTGCCTGATATGGTGATGCGAGGCGAGGCGATGGTGAGAGTGGGTACCCTGGTTGCGCTATATCTACTCCTTCAGATAATGCGTGATGTGTTAGTTTTTGTGTACTTATGACCTATGTCAGATTGCCAAGCCATTATCGGCACTCCGAAGAGGCCCACATAAGTTTGCTATATAGATTATTCTAGTCAGTCTGTAGACCTTCAACTGTACCACTCCAACTAAAGTATCAAGAACCTTGCAATAGTAATTAACCGAGCATATTCTGTCGAAGTTAAGCCGCGAACCATCCAACTCCGCCGTATTCCCATTAGCGTATAACTTGTTCCCATATTCACTTCCTAACTTAATTCAGATGCTTGATACGTTGAGTGATAGCGTTTACTGATACATCCTTTTATCTTGTCTAGTTGTGCCTAGTTGTTTAGATTTACCTAGATCATTAAACACAATTATAATTAATTGCACTTAAAAATTGGTGCTGCACTTAATTTAATGAAAATTAGGAAATCGACAACGTCCACAATAGTTACATGTATTTAATCAGCTGACAGGATGATCAACATTCGTTACTGACACCAATTGTGTTATTACCTTGTAATTGAATAATATTAAAATTGCTATAACACGAACTATCGAACAAAACATAAATAAATAAACAAACATCCAATAAGGTGAATATGATCAAACAATCTCGCATCAATTTGAAAGACACCATTCAAAACTGAAGGTTTGACTCAATATAACTTCAAATTTCTAGCTACAAACACTGCTAGAATAAACTATCCCTTCCTATCTGTTGTCTACAGAGGAACGTTCAATTTGTTGTTTACGCTAGTAACAAACACAGTTCAAACTGCAAACTGCTCGGTCAGTGTTCAATATTTACTTATCTTTGTGGCCATCGGTGAATGCAGCGGATTACATAACTTGTTTGTCTTCAATAATTATTCTTCTGGTATTGTTGGTGCAGAATAACTAAAACAAACTAAACGAATACGTAGTAATGTCAAATATGTGAGAGGTGCAGCGAACACCCACGCCAGCGGTATTTCCTTACCTTTATTACATAGTGGGCGAAGCAACAGCCATATCAAACACAAATCCAATAGAAAAAGTTATATTTATTAGAATTAATACTCATGCTGCAAATTAGGCAAACGAAACTACCATAAAAATAGCAATGCTTTCTAAAATCTAATTTTCCAAATTCACCTAAATCTGCGCTATCAAAGTGCATGAGATCAGCACATGCTGCGAGGCCGCAGTAATCTGATTTATGTCATCCGGCAATAAATGTCGGAACATTTTCTCGTTATTCCCGAGCATTCCTGGCTTCCTAATAACGGTTGGAGCTGCATATGGCGCTTCAAATAATTGCTACAATTTTTCCAGACAGCACGTATGTACTTAGCCATTTATCTAAGTTGCTAAGTATTTTCAGACAGTCTGGTATATTTTTATATTTATTCGTACCAAGATGTTTCCCTAGTGACAATAAATAGTCACTATTTAAAAATGATGTTTATAATTTGATCTTGCCATTCTCATTTTTGAAGGTAACTTTCTATCAGACAGTAAAGGATTACAAAGATCAGAAAACAGAAAGACTAAAAAGGGGTATAAACTGAAATTTACCGCTATGCGGAAACGCGATGTAAGGTTAAAGTATTTAGTTACCACCCACAAAGCTTTTCACAGCTCGAATACTTCCTTGAATTGCATCTTAAGTATCTGTTGAGCCACAATCTGTCACTCACCAACAACCATTTATAACTCAGCGGGGCACATTCGGTGCAAAGCTGACTTCATGTACACTGCACCACTTACAATCTATCCCTTAACTTTAATTATCCGTGGAGATAATTATTTTCCTTTGATGGGCAAACGTTGCATGTCAGCTACAAAGGCTCCCTCGGGCAAGGTAACATCGCATCGAACGGGAAATTGGCTGAATTACAAGCCCCGTATAGTGTATGCGGTTCCAGCCAACTCAATTCGGCATGTGTTAGCATCAAAGGTCGATTAGAGATCACGCGTGTACCAACAACTTAGATTGTAATTTACCATCATAGATCTCATCGGCTGACACCCGAGACATCATAATATTTGCGATTTGTTTTCGTAACAAAGCGTTATTAATGTTCAGTACCGAACATTTTTCACTGTGTAGCTCTTTCGCGCGGCGCCGATTAACAATATGGCCGCCGGGAATTATCGCAAAATGGCGGTCATTACTTAACCTGTCAGATACAAAACGTTAAATTAGTGTTTGATGAAGCCCAACCACCATAATCGTGGTTAAATGTCAATAGATTAAATTACTTTCGGCTCGGTAAAAGTAACAATTTATTGTTTTTATTTGTGAATGGAGCTTGAAAGATCTGTCAAGTGCCAAATAGTAGTTATTAAAACAGATCGTAAATTAAAAATCTTCATACGGCATCAGAATTTATTTTACCAATTTTATGTAATAAATTCATTTTAATATCAGTAATAGAAACAGATTTATCAAACAAGCTATTATAGAGTAGAAAATTATTTTAGAAAAATTACCTAAATATATCTAAGCATGCTTTTATAAAGGGTGATTCGAATATCTAGGCTCTTACTATAGCTAATTCCCTTCAGTCCCTACGAAGAGCACAATAACAAAGGCACTGGAGGTACTTGATTTGGAGGTCATTGTCCAGGCTTCGAGGTGACGTTCGCAATACAAGAAACAATAACCCTAATCCATATTTGAAGTGCTATTATGCGACGTATTCAGGTGGCTGCCTACGAAATTATTCATCGGACTAAGAACCTACAAGTACTCGTGTTGTGACAGGCGGGGTTGGCAGATGTTATATTAAAGTTTCCTACACCTTAGTAGGTGTAGGATAAAATAACTACATTTAGACGCGGGAAGCAGAGACCTAATGAAGCGGTCACTACTTTTAACGTTTGGTCTTGTTTCAGAAACTTGTCTATTATGTATACACAATACCAAGTCCAAAATAATGGCTAACGGGGTAAATAGTCTGTTTATATATTTAGATAGTTTTTTTTTTATGAATATGGTGTAGGAATTCGATTACTATGATAAAATATTTAGCGTCATTATTTTAATGCCAGTCGTGCTGAGTAACCTTCAATAACTTTTCATAACTTAATATTTTTCTTTTAAGATTTTACCGTACAAAGGCATTGAAACTAGGAACAATGACTGTCGCTTGACAGCCCTAGTCTTAAATAATTTATAACGACAAATGTATGGATCAATAATTGAAGTCTGACCGACGAGTTTATTCGAGTGCTGTATTTAAAAAGATTTAAATATAGCAATTAGTGTCAAAATCCTTTTGCGTATCTTTGCAATATAATAATGCAATATAATAACTGCTCAATTCATTTCTTAATTATTTGCTCAATAATCTTCACAAATTGTTTCCTCATTACTGAAATTGCAATTTGGACTTTAAATATAAAATTAGCTTGTGTCGAAAGGTGTTGCATTTATCTTCCTTTATTGTTCAATATTTGAACTCCTTGATGGTGTTATGCTACTATGCTCAATTACGATTGCCGTGCTCAGGTTTCGGGTTCGATGCCCCGGTCAGATAGTGTTATAGCAGCCCGGGGTCTGGAAATGAGCCTAGAGATTAGCATTACCTTGCTGGTGATAGGATATTTAAAAAGTACACAAGGTGGAGAACCCATCATAATGACTAACGTATGTCGCGTTCCGTGATCAGCCTGTGTATATACGATTTCGAACAGGCCCGCATAATTGTGACGCCTAGCCAGGGGTAATCATCTATACAGTCGACAATCTATATGAACTCTACTCCACACACTATCAATGCAGTGGGGTAGCCTTAGCAAGTCCGCATAAAAAGGCAAAATATTGCTGGTAATATATGGGAAAAAGAAATCATTCTACGTAGCTAAACATAGCTGATAAAAGTTGAGTGCTATGCATACCTACTTAAAAAGAAAATGGCACAATGCTATATGTTCATACCGTAAAACCATCAAAACCAAAATGTGTTATCCAGAAGTATTTATTTTACTATTTCTTTACGTAAACCGTTGGAACGCATTCCGCTCAGTGAATAAATATACGCGCTGCACCGCGCCGAGACAATGCATATGTAACAACATTTCATGCATACAATTTAATACTGTAATATGAAATCTGAGTACTTCACCTACTCTAGACTGGAGTGTTATGTTACATTTATTTATTCTTTAGTATTGCATTATAGACTCGGTGGCGTATTTTTATTGCGTGCGGGGAACGACAACACTTTAGAGGTACTGGGTTCGAATCCCGGGTCAAGTATATTGGGTCTTTCTACTCAGTATCAGTCTGGAATTTGTGCCCGATATGGCGATAGTCTTGCCTTCTATCACATCATGGCTTACCATCGACTCATCGAGCGACTATCGTTCCTTAGAACACACTTGGCGAGAATTGGGTGTCCTGGTTGTAACCAGTAGCACTTCTGCCTACCTCTTCGCGGGTAAAGGCGTGATGTGTGTTTTGCGCTATATTATACATACATAACATCACGCATTTTATTCCCGAAGGGGTATGCAGAGGCGCAACTAGGGCACCCACTTTTCAACAAGTATGTTCCGTCCCATGATGTGATAGGGGGCGAGCCTATCGCCATATCGGGCACAAATTCCAGACTCCGGGCTGATACTGAGCAGAAAAACCCAAATATCACTTTGCCCGACCCGGGATTCGAACCCAGGACCTCAGAGCGCTATTGTACCGGACGTGCAATACAACTACGCCACCGAGGCAGTTATATGTATTATGTATTTTCGAATGCGAGATCTTTTAAATATGGACTATTATTTTGTTTATTCCTGCTTCCAGATGTAGTGGAACTATAATTATTTTTGTACATAATGATTTAAAGTTACTTTAGATATAAGTTTGTATATATAAATATAAGTCTAGATATAAGTTTTAGTTATAGTCTAGATTTAAGTTTAGGATTAAATTAAGATATAACTTTATATATAAGTTTTGTACATATTAATTATAGTTCCACTACACAGACAACAGTTTACATTCAGTATGCTATTCGATATGTTAGACGTAAAAGCCAGTGTAGATTTCTGATATCGATCTAGGAATCGTCCCAATGACCTTACGGTTAACCTATGTTCCCTAGTCTAACAAGGCTATCTTAGTGAAAACCATTCGATTCTAGTTCTAAACCAGCACAATAGCAGTTTATATAATTGGTTCTGATGCTTACCCGATACCATCGTTTATCTAAACGGCTATTCAATGGCCTCATGACATCCATCAATGACAAATTGACATGGGATGTCAAAGGTGTCAAATTAAAGTACAGTTAACCAGATATCGTGATTACATTGTACTTTACCACCGCTTGATTACTGTTGCTTTACTGTTAGCGATCTTGTGATTAAGGATATTCAATGCTAATACTGTATTGAAAGCTATTAGCTTTGTCTCTTTCGTTGGATTAGGAATATCCGCCTTAAAATAATTGTGCAATTAGAAGTTATGTTAATTGTATATTTATATTTGTACACGAATTATTGTAACAATTTGTGGCTGGATTTTTCTTTAATAAATAAATTAAGAAAAGATTTTTATTTGGGCACGGCAGTGTATTCATTGATGGTAAGCAGAAAGGAAGGGTCCATATAACCAGAGTCTAACCGGCTTTCCTTTATGTAGAATTTTCGTAGAATCTAATTACCATCAAAACGATTTGCAGACCGCATTCATTTATATTAGTACCTGTATGTTGTGTCTTTACAGAAAATATCACCTCTGGCCTTTGTCCAGATAGAATGTCGACTGACTAGAGATGATTACTCCCACCAGTCGACACAATAGGGTACCGGACTCATTTTTGTTCTTTATTATTATCAAATATTTGCGTTATATAAATTATAACACAGAAAGAATTATTTAAACCCGGTAATAAATCAACAAGTTATAAGTCTTTCAATTTCGGTAGTAGGGGAAGTAACAAGAAACAGAAAAGAGGCGCAATACCCACGTGTGACGTCATCGGGCATTACGACGCGTGCGAAAGAAAGAGATGAAGCGATATTCCCACTTCGCGCCCACTTCGGCACATAGTAAAATTTGAAATATGAATTACTGGCTCATTTTTTAACCAATTTTAATACAGTTTTCGTAGGAGGGTTTCTTTTTCGTATAATTAACCATTACATATAAAATAATATACTAAATCAAATACAGGACGGTCCCCTGTTATGCCGGTCTGTTTGGAATACACTGTCTAATCCCGGAACGCGAAACACGTGGGCCGCCCTGGAGGGTTTTAACACCTTGTGTATCGAGGTCGCTATCCAGGAGATTGCAAATATCCTAGAGCCTAATTAATAAATATATTATTAATTTCCATTAAGACAGTGCGTAAACTGTAACAAACGATGCGTATACCAATCATTTGAATGATGCTAGACGGCGTCTGCAAACACTGTCAATATACATTCACGATTCACTAAACAAGACTAACGAGGTATCAAGAATATTCTATAAGCTAAGTGTTTTTATACCATAGAAATTTGGCCCATATAATCACTATGGCGTGCTATGGATTTTATAGGCTGTTTAGGGGTACTGGTTATTTCTATTCGATGGAATAGTAATCATCATATACATAATAAATCAACAAGGCCTCTCGGTAGCAGAGGAGGCCCGCGCTCAACAACGGGACAGTATAGAATACAGGGCTGATTATTATTATTATTATTATACATGATAAAATCTGACCAGAGTGGCTTGTACGGAGGAGGCGCTACGGTTTAGGGCCAGGTTAAAAACTGACCATAGTGGCTCGTTCCATAGGTTGCGTTACGGCTACAATTGTGGTGTCTATCGGGATAACAATTAGCTCTTCATTAAAATAAATAACGGCTAGAGGATATATATAACCCGGAGCCCGGATATTAATACAATTATAATGTTATAATTATTTTTAACAGCTAAACGCTATCACATTCATTACAAATCAATGGGTATAACGGTGCGTCGGGTGCGCATGCGCAGTAAACGCGTTCATCCAGTTTTTCACGTCGCGAATTAAGGCGAGACCAGTGGTGGGCCGCGGAATTTAGTATCGGCGAACACGCGGTGTGCACGTGGACAGAGTTTATGAAAGGACTGGGGTTTGTCATGTTTAGTCCTGTCATTGACAATTTTATATTGACCTACGAAGGTGCGTGAATGCGTACCATTGTAAGGTCAAGTTATACCAATTAGTTAATTATTTAAAAAGTATGGAATTGTAAACAGACAATACAGGCAAGTAACTCTCTTAGTATGCGCCAGGACTTCGCGACAACAGCAATAGCAATTGTACAAAAACTAGGAACTGCAAAGCGCTCTATAACTGCACTAATTATGCAGAGACAAATAAATTTTCATAAATAGAAAACAAACTGACAGCAGTTTTTAACGCAATGATATCTACTCAAACTATCGTATATACTTATAAAATTCTTTCATTATAAAATATGTCTATTTTTATATAAAGCGTTAGTAAATGGTAATATTATGCTAATATCGCCGTGATGTCAGTTTCACCGTTAAGTACCAGGTTGTATAATTAAATATACATTTGCACGCGGTCAAACATGTTTTATTATACTTTTACTACTTAACTATAAACAGAACAAACACTGTAACCATTATAATTAACAAAGCAAACAATAAAGTTAATATTGAGCGTCTGTGCTGTAATTTCATGCGAATTTGTAACTCATTTAAAATATCTTCTAAAGTATAGTTCATGGTGTACACACTGTTTTATATACCTATATATAATATAAATAACGTGTTAAGTGGCCGACATGTTACGGAAGTATTTCTGAGTACATAACGTAAGCTGCAATTTGTTGGTTACTTCATTGTTTTGTAAACTAAGCAATTTATCGATAGATACATAATATGTTCGATGTAATTTATTTCCGATATAACTCTCTGCAAAAAATCTAGTACTAAGTGACGCAATGCACAATTTACAAAGACTTTTACTGTATTTGTACATATTTAAACGAAAACATCTTTTCAAAAATAATGATAAACACTATAATATTTTTTTTAAGTATTAGGAACTGCGCAGAATTTTCAACTCTAACACTCAGACCTTAAATCAAATAGTTGCTGCATTTCTCTCGTTCGCTTCATACCAACTTTCAAAGCAATATGAAATTAATTAATTACCCTTTATCTTAAAACAAGCCCGAATCTATTACCCAACACGTTCCAATCAATAGAAAATCAACTTTCAATATCGCCTACGGTACAAACAACGTAACAGTTGACACCTTTCGTTCATACATATTTACATAATAACTAGTAAGGGTCTCGGCTCGGCGGAGCCCTACGAGATAGTTTCATTGCTAGCGACTGATAGGGTATCTTCTGGGCTTTGTTTACTATACTATATGATACTAAAACAATAGGTATTCTTGTGATATTTTTGTTCTAACACAGTGCGAACATCTATTGATGTTGATAATCTACTAGATTCACCTATTACCTGCCAAATTTTAGACTTCGATTTTAGTTGCTGCACGAAGTCACTTATGTATACATGCAAATACTTATTGTATTAGATCCATTAAACGAATATAGAGATGCAATAGGGTACCGAACTCATTTTTGTTCTTTACTATTATCAAATACTTTTACGTTGTATAAATTATAACACAGAAGGAATTATTAAAATCCGGTAAAAAATCAACAAGTTATAAGTCTTTGAATGTCGGTGGAAGGGGTAATTAACAAGAAACAGAAAAGAGACGAAATACCCACATTTGACGTCATCAGGAATTACGACGCGTGCGAAAGACAGAGATGAAGCGATATCCCCACAACGGGCCCACTTCTGCACGTTACAATATTTGAAATATGAATTACTAGCCCATTTTGTAACCAATTTTAATGCAGTTTTCGCAGGAGTCCTTCTTTTTCCTATTATTAACCATTACATATAGAATAATGAACAAAATCAAACATAGGCCGGTTCCCTATTACTAGACAATATAGCTTTCTAGTTATCGTACCAAATATCAATCACAATACAGGTAATGACGTGTTAACCGATGCGTATAACGCACATTAACCCAATGACCGCTCAGAGATGCCATATCTATAAATGGTTAATAGATTTGACTACGTAATATGCACACTTTAATTTATATAAATATAGATTTAAGCTAATTGTGCCTTATCTGCTCTTTTTAACTTCCTATGTTCATACCGAATTGTTGGACTATTACAGCGTACAAACCTTTCGCATTTTAGTATACTGCCGTATATAAGCTCAAAAGCGGTATCTAAAAAAAAACAAAATCTTGATTTTCATGTCGTCAGATAGCTTAAAGAAATACCCATCCAATGAACTTACATAAATAATGGTATCTTGTTTAGAACTTGTTAAAAAAAACCTTAAAGAGTTTCTCTATCTCGGTTTTATATACAAAACTATAAAACTATATTTATAAAAGTTCGATTATCTCGAAATAAGGTTTCCCTGACATATCGCTTTTGCGCTTAGCACGGCAGTATAAACATTGTCAATCATTTTTGAATATACTTAAATATAGGTTCCTATTTATTAATTTCTACATGAACACGATTTATTATCAATAATACTATTCATAAAACGGATTGATATATACCACAATAAGTCCATTCTAAAGTTGTCTTTAAAGTAGCTCATAGCTATTCATTAATGTTTATTGAAAAAGGCACGAAATCTAAAAGCCCGCCGTCGTAGCTAGACTTAAAATTATTACCAGTCTTTTGAAAAAGCCTGGTAATGTAGAAACAAGCACTGCGATTTGGCAAAACTTTTGGTTCTTTACAAGTATTTCCTTAGAATTTCTTAGAATGGAAAGCTTTTATCATTCGAATGTAAATGTGAAGGAAAGCGAAATCTAAATATGAAGGAAAGTGAAATATGCTAAGTGCAAATAACGGACTTTATTGATATAGGCACGGCTTATGGTCTTAGTATTGCGTAACGTGAGGAAGTTGGTTCGATGCTGACTAAGGCTTTAATGAGTTTTCGATTCAAATTCGTTATTTGGCTCGGCTTTGAATTTGGTCGATATGACAATTTACACCTATCATAGCCACTGTCGCGGCGGTGATAGCCTAGTTGAGTGTGGAATGAACTGTTGAGCTGAATGACCGCAGGCCCAAAACTCAAGGGCACACATCTCTGACTTTTCTGATATTATGTGTTTATATTTCGTGAATTATCGCTTGCTTTAACGGTGAAGGAAAACATTGTGAGAAAACCTGCATACCTGAGAAGTTCTCTATTTTGAGGGTGTGTGAAGTCTACCAATCCGCATTAGGCCAGTGTGGTGGACTAAGGCCTAATCCCTGTCAGTGATCCGTGCCTAGCAGTAGGACAGTATATTAAATAGTCACTGTATATTACTTTGCTGAATAGATGACTACCTAGTTCCACTACTACTACCTTTACAAATTTCATAATTATTATTTTAAACAAACTACACACACGAACAATATATTTAACATAAAAAGTAGCAAGAAACGAGATGAATATATAATAATTTACTATATTCATATGAGGTGTAATCAGGCCGAGATTTCGGCGAGAGACATAACTGTACTGCTGTCGCTCCAGTAAGTTGTTGATAAACAGGGTGCCTAGCAAGTCACATGGAGTTTTCCGAAGGCAATGACCGTATTATAAGTCCCGCAACTCCTTTACTTTATAAAATACATCAAATTAGGAAGATATTCGAGTGCCTCTTTGTTTCATATTATTAAATGGCGTTAAAATGGAGCTTAGCATTTATAGGCATCTCTTAAACAGGAGTGGAACATCGTAGATTATAATATAATCAATACTCCCTATCAGATGTGGTTAAGACGAAACTCCTTGCCGACAACAATGAATAAAATCTATTAATTCTATTTTTATAACGAGAAGTAACAAAATATGAAGACATCATTCGATTTGTTCTAAAAATTAGAAGAGAACTATCTTCTCTGTTTGACTTCGAGATGATAGATTAAATAATCCAAGCAAGAGAAAATGAAATTCAATCTCTCATCTATGATGTCTCCATACACAAGAAGCAAGAAGCTGTTTATCGTACATTAAGCTAGAAAGTGAAAATCTAATCTATTGGCACGATGGGTACTTACCAAGCATCATCAACGAACATCATTCTATGACTTTTTTAAAGTAAAACGTTAACGGTGTCAATATGAAATTATTATGTATATTTAGGTCTTTTGTTTACAATAAACGTTACAATAACTACGATTGTGTTGTACATTAACGTATTAACTGTAAATTTGAGTAATGTTTGAATTTAATAAGTAATAAAAACTGTTCAGAAGTTCTCAAAATGTTGACTTTTTTTACAAAGATGCTATGATAGAAATAATGACAGCATTTTACTTGCTTAATAATCTGTCAACTATTTTTAAAAAAAGAATGCTATATCTTTTTAAAACAAAGGAGTCTAAAGTATGTTTGAACTTTTGTAAAATTTTATCTCATGCTATAAAGGGAACCCTTATTATGAAGATGTCAAGTAAATTATCTTCCCCCTGCTAAATTTCGACAATTTTACGACGATCGTTGCGTTAATTAGACGGGTAACTTTCTACCGAAGTTCAGACTACATAGCGGGTATGATTTTTGGGACAAATATAGCAGACCTCATATTCCAACGAATTACATTGGCAAACTACATTCGCGGACTCTGGAATTAACATGATGGAATATAAAATCAAACAGCTGCATGAATACCAGTGTCTCTATAAAGTATGTACGCAGATAACACAAAATAACTGAATGTACGAATAACCTTTTGAAAATATGCTTCGCTGTTGATGATAAAATAATTATCACTATCTGTGCAAACTGCGAAGTACTTAAATCCATACATAAGTAAGTATAATATATGTATTCTATTTATATATATAAAATAAACTTACCAGACCTTATAAGCATACGCTTCTGCCTAACCTTTCTAGAAAACCGTCGTGATCTTACCCGATGATAAATAAAGAATAATATTAATATAAATGTAATATCACCAAATTATTAAGTTTTTTATTAAGTGCTATTGTTTAATTATAAAACACCTTACAATGAATTGTTTATCAGTTCCTAGTCCCCCTAATAGTATACTGTAACGAAAGATCCCGAGTTCATTTCCGGATTTGACGGTGTTTGCGCCTATCCGTGAACTAAATACCACCCACGACCTAAACACACTGCGGTAAATGCGATAGGAAACGATACACAAAATAGATAAAAAAGTGATAACAGGACGTCCTCACAGCTGATTCCTGTGTCAACCTTCGTCAAGGATGAAATTCCTTTGATCACATCTTCATAGGAAAACCTTTTCGATCCTGAACGTATCAAAACAGTCCAAGAGTTATGTATAACATCTATTTTATTCAGGTTCCAAAATATAAAAAATCGTCGAATATTTGAATATTCATACATTTTTAAATTGCCAAACATCGCCTAAGCTAATCGTCAATAAATCATATAAGCATAAAAGATCGAACATATCAATTTCCTTTTCCGGTAAAAGGTTATTGAAATACATTGACGGAGTTCTCAGATACGATTATTCTCGTCATTTCATACGACACTGATAGTGTTCCAGTGATGGACACTGACCGTTTATGTTTACAATATTTTTGCATGTTTTTTTTTATTCTGGTTGCATACCCCGTGCGGAATGTGAAGAAGCTGCATAACGGGCTGAAATCCTTGGTGCACCAAGGTCACTCGAGAAGCCTGTGAAGGAACCAGAAAGATCCTGCGCTTCTGGAAGGAGTTGGGCTGGCTAGATGAAGAGCAATCACGCGCAATGGTCCGACTTGCTACGGGCTAAGTGCGGAAAACGGAAGACCCTCAACATAGAACATACCCACGCGTGTGGATACTACGGAATGCAATATCGCGAGATTTTAGACCTAACCCCGATCTCGCGAGATCATGAATCCAGTCTCGCGAGATCTCGTGCTTTACGAGATTGCATTCCTTAGTGGATACTGGACAATCCTTTACTCAAAAACAAGTTTCCAAAATCTAGTTATAGATATAGAATAGACGAAAATATAGTAATAGACAAAACGAATTTGCCACCAATATCTCTTTTTAGTAGATTGCATACAATCTCAGGTTATGCGCTGCACAGTTCATCTATTACATATTTCCCGTATGCACAGCTGAATAGTAACTCGGTCTATTCTGTTTGTCTATAGTTGACAATGACATGAACAGTACATACAAAAACTGTAACGAGATGCGTGTGCATTCAATAAGTATAAAGTAGGAAGGTATATCGCCATTGTTATGTCGGCCTGCGCGAACGCTTCACGCTTCAGAGGTCAGGTTTAAATAGGGACAGTTGAGGGACTTTAAATTCTATTCTCTATATACCTACTTATTGGAAACATTGAGGAGCTTATATTCCCGTCCTAAATCTCTAATCCATATATTATAAACTGCGCAAACACCGTTCCATTGATTAGAATAACTATCAATTAGACATTTTAAGGATCAACTCCACACTAGGTTCAACTTGATGGACTAAGGCCAAACAATAGAGGAGCCAGTTGTGTCCAACAGTGGATACAATATTCTATTAATTGATATAATATATATAAGGGAGAAAGGTGCAGCTTAGGAAAAGGGATATAATTCCATGACCATATCATCCACAACTAGATATCCGCTTTCATGGCTCCTATATAAAGTTCGATTATACCACACATACCCACAAGCACTTCAGTTATATTCTACAGCAACTAGTTCTATTCTAGTAATACAATAAGAAAAAAGGAATACCCAGGATTTTGACAGACTCACTTTAAATCAGCTTTCAACTAGTTCTTCTGTCGTTATTGTTTTCCTCTTTCATATTACGAAATTTATAAAGGTCGTTGAGGCTAGTAAATGCTTGTAACTTAAGGCGATACCTCAAGGTCCATTTTCATACATTTTGTTTCGGCTTTAATCTGGGTAACTAAACAAGTATTGGCAAGTAAAGAATTTAAATTCACGTCTAGTTAGTGATTAGTTCTCGCAGTTGAAGAAAAACGTAAAAATAATTAATAATCATGGATATTTCTGCCTTTAAAATTTCGTCATATTAAATTTTAAAGGCCGAAATATCCATGATTATTAATTATTTTTCTTTCAACTGCGAGAACTAATCACTAACTAGACGTGAATTTAAATTCTTTACTTGCCAATACTTGTTTAGTTACCCAGATTAAAGCCGAAACAAAATGTATGAAAATGGACCTTGAGGTATCGCCTTAATAAATTAGTGTTTTCAGGACCCGTACTGGAAGGCACTAGAAATGACCTAAACTACTCCCCAAGAAGGGCAAATTAAAACAAAGTAACAAGTTATAATGATCGTAAAAAAAATATATTCGTGTTTTTGTCCTAAATATACATTGCTCTTCATTTACATATACAAAACATGTTTAATACGAAAAAGAAAAAACATTTGTTTCAATGTGCAATATCGCTCCCCTCTCCCTTACAATTTTTTAAAAAGAGTTACGTGTGTATAAAATCTCACTTGTGTTGGTATTCGTAGACTGAGATTTATTTTAGGTCGGTAGATTGGACTGCAAGAGATTTAGTTTCATTTTATACCTACCTGTAACCTTTACACTTAAAATATTCTTGTACACCTTAAAGGTTGGCAATGTGAGGTAAAATTATACATCTCCTTGGTTATTATTAGACAATTTCTTCGATAGGTGCTTAGGTTAATATAAATACCTACAAGTATATTAAGGTTATAGCTTAAGGTCCATTTTTCATACATTTTGTTTCACCTTTTCATACATTTTGTTTTTCTTTCAACTGCGAGAACTAATCACTAACTAGACGTGAATTTAAATTCTTTACTTGTCAATACTTGTTTAGTTACCCAGATTAAAGGTGAAACAAAATGTATGAAAAATGGACCTTAAGCTATAACCTTAAGTGAGTATTCGCTTGTTCGTAGATAATATTAAAACATGGTATCGTTACAAAATCAACACATAGGATACCTACAAATACAATCGACAAAATAAAAAACCTCGAAGTATCAGTAGAAATCAGTAAACAAAACATTAGAACACCACTATAATCGTAGACATTAGTAAATAAGGACCCAGTGGGTATTCACGTAAATAAATAGAAAAAAAAAGATTGAGATCGTTCGAAAAATAAAAATATTCGTTGAAATGTTCTATGTTTCTCAAGGTACCTAACTATTTTACATTTAAACGTTTAAATATACGTACCTATTGTTATAACATTTCTCACAAATTCAAACAGTGATAAAATTAATAATAATATGGTTATTACATTTTAAAACTTACCTTAAAATTGTAGAACTACCGCCACTGATGTGCAAAATTGAAAACACCAGATAAATCCAATGTTCAATAAGAATCCAATTCGACACAAAATGAATACGAGAAAAATCACTGTTTACATCACTGTTTCCAAGACTTTGTCGCGAGTAAACTAACTTTTACAACGCACGAAATTGCAATAAACTTTTTCTTCACCGTATTGCAACGGCCATACACAGTGAAGTTGGTTTTTAAACAATTTTGCACATGTTAAAATACTAAAATGTATAAAATTGAGCGCATAAACGGTTCCATGATTTTTGTCACGATCGTTTGGGTCGTACTATGAAAGTCGACACGCGCAACACACGGAGCGGTTCTAACTGGACTAAAGTAAAAATGGCGGTCTCGGCGAGCGGCGAGCGACGAACGGCGCCGGCCGGTCAAAGATCATGCGTGTAAATTGACCAGGTGAGATGGGAAATAAGGGAAACTTATTTATTAAACAGTATTATTACAAACAAACTAATTAGATTATTTTAAAAGGATATAAGTACTTATATCTAAGTAATAATTATAACGTTTAACGTTTAAAGAAAAAAATATAACTTATATAAATGTGTTTCTTTTTCTAAAATGTCCACCCTATGTAAAGGCTTTAAAACAAAAACTAACGAGTACTCTAATATTTATTTACTCAATATAATTAATCTCAAATCTTCATCATCTATTTTCTCTAGTCATAATTTTATTTAGGAAGTGATTTAGTTTAATAACGGTTGTAAAAATGTAAGAATAAATCACAAACATTTAGAAGCTATTAATATACGCTAAAACTTTATATTATTCCATAAAGTTATTATTACGTACCTATTAGCGCTAGTAATATTTATGGTGAATGTAAAATTAATTTCTCATGGCAATTCAATCATAATCATGTTTGTTCCGAAAGTTTATTCGCGGAATTTGGTTAACCATAAGACTTGTGTAAAGTAATATTTTTTCTTTAATAAACCTTTATAGAAATAGTATTTTTACTAAGAAAAAGAGTGGAGCATGCGTTTTTTTATTTTAACACGATCCTATCTCGAGAGAGTGCTAGTTATATTTTAATCTATGCTGGAAGCTACAGTGCAACGCTACCGCGCCGCAGAAAACCGGTTTTAAAAAAAATGTTATGACCGCAAAATGCAAGTAGATACTAATTTAGGAACACGTTACGTAAAAATTTAAATATTGACATCAAATTCTATCACCCACACAATATTTGTATCTCAGATATTCGATAGTCATATCGTTAAAGTTTATTTCTTGAGCGGTATTATTTATTAACCATTAGCGAGATATCCAGCTATGACGGAAGTAACTATATTTAGGTACTTACATAATTTAAATGAAGAAATATTAGCTATTGTATTCAAATAAATTGTTGTTAAGTATGTTATTATTATAAATTATTAGTTGAAATGCTAAAATCACTAAGTTGCAAAATAATTTCAAGTACCCTACCTACTTATTCACATAAATATTAGTAGGTATTGCGCGATATTGTCCTGTCTTTTACAAATCCGCTAAGTACTTATACCTAACCTGTGAACGTCCAATCTTTTCTAAGGGTTTTTTTTAAATTTTATAAAAATATCATGTATTTTTACGCTTACACTGGTTGAATTGTGTGCAGGACGCACACACGAAAAGAGCGAGACAGCGCATTCACGCATGCGCAGTAGGTGTGTCGAGCGAAACGACACACCCAGAGAGGGACGGACAATGCGCCCGCGCACGTGTGTGTGACTGTTTTTTAGTAGTGCGTTATAAAGCGATCTCACGACCGAGATATTGAAGTGACAGTGTAGAAACTTTACGTAGATATAGTTTTTGCTTTTGCCTACCCCATGCCGTAAACATGGGTATTGTATATAAGTTCATATCAAAGTAAATAGCGTTTTTAAGGCCTTTGTGCGTCGTCTGTAGACAATTTTCTTATGTTTTATTGTTATAACTTTTTCGTATCGCACATAGGCTTATTATTTTTATGTATAGTTATAGGTAATTGATTTATCTATAAAACCGTGTAAATTTCACATAGGGGACTCCAGAGGTCCAACTTTTATTTATAAAATAGTGATAGCTAGGAAGTGAAAATGAGGCTGCAAAAAGGCTCTATTTTTGGCGGCTCTCCTACGGGATAGCCGGGTTATATATAAGCGAATGCAATTTTGGCATTCGGCAGTTCGAGTTCCAGCAAGTTCAGTTCGAGTCAAGAAAAGGAAGAAAACAAGAAGCCCTGAAGTGTTCCAGCCAGGAAAAACAGTGCAAGAAAAGGAGAGAGCGACGTGCATACTGCACCGCTCACGCCGCACTGCGAAACGTACGCCGCTACTGTGTGTCCGCCGGATCATTGTATCTTTTACGTGTGAATAGTGAATATACGTTATAAAAACCTCCCGGGCCTTATTAATTGGCATTGCCACTTCCCCCTCACGCAATCCAGCACTCATTGTGGGGACGGAAAGGCGTCCTGTGCCGATCCTACGCCCCACATTTTGGTCCTTCGTGAGCCGGATTAACGTGAGCGGGAAGGATGCCGGTTACAAGGTCCACCGGGAGGCAGGCGGAATCAGCGTCTGTTACAGCAACCTCGGCGACAGCGACTTCGGCGACAGCGACTTCGGCGACAGCGACGTCCGCTACAGCGACGTCGGCGACCGTCACCGGAACAACTGAAGCAACCGAAGAAACAATCGCCGAGAGCACAGCGACACACACCGCTACGCTTCGGGAAACCGCGCCTTGCACCGCTGCGGAGGAGCGACCTGCCGCCGCAACGGAACAATCGACGCAAGAGCGAGCCCGAAGCAAAGCAGCGTCGTCAACTAAACACGCTTCAAGGGCACGCCGCCTGGCACAGGCCAGGGCTGAACTCACCGCACTGAAAATAGAGCTAGCGGCCGCCAAGCTAGCTGAAATCGAGGCGGAGGATAGCGAGGACGACCTCGAATCCGTCATAACGGAGGCCGGACAAGATTGCCGAGTACATAGCTGGGTTCAAACTAGCCAATTACTCGCGATCGAGAGCCGACCGACCGATGTTGCGACGGGAAAGCAAGCCCCTATACAGTCATCGGACCCAGTGATCGCTGCCGTATCATGGGACAACCCGGCGACTGTACCGGCGGGAGCCAGTGCCGTGCACCCGCCGACGCATCCCGTCACAACGCCCGAAACAAATAATCCGTCCGTTTTTATGCCATTTTCAGTGAACCCGACTGCGCAGCCTGAAGTGCCAACGATTGAAGCCGCATCGTGGCAACGAACTCAACAAGCTACGCAGCCGCCGCCGGTAATCGCCGCACGGAGCGACGAACACCGCGCTACGAAGCAACCGCCGCCCGTCGTAGCAGCCTGGCTACGAGACAACTCAGCTTCGCAGCAACCGCAATCAACGCCGAACCCGCAACAAGTGCAAGACGGCGCGTTGGTCGCATCGCGACCGAGGACGGAGTATCAAGAACTCGCGTCCGCCATAACACAAGCTGTGCAAGCCGCACAGCATAGGCAACCTTTAAGGTACACAGAGTTGCCTACGTTCAACGGTGATCATCACGATTGGCTCACATATAGAGCGGCCTACATAGAGTCCATGAGCCACTTCACGACGTTGGAAAACATGTCCCGGCTACGCCGTAGCCTCCGGGGCATCGCCAAGGAAGCAGTACAGGGACTGCTTATAACCAACGCCGACCCGAACACCGTGTTAAAGAGTCTGGAAACGCGCTTTGGGCGCCCGGACTCAATCGCCTTAGCCGAAATAGAGCGCCTACGCGCGCTACCCCGTCTTACAGATACGCCGAGAGACATCTGCACATTCGCCACGAAGATAGAAAACATCGTGGGCACACTACAAGCGCTCGACTGTGCCTTCTACCTCTACAACCCGGAGGTAACTAAGGCAGTTATGGAGAAGCTAACTCCGACGTTGAAAAGACAGTGGTACGAGTTCGCCGCCGCACAGCATAGAGGTGAGCCCGATTTATTAAAGTTTTGTCGCTTCATAAGAAGAGAAGCCGATTTCTGCAGCCCGTTCGCGACGCCTGAAGTCATTACGGACAAGGCTTCGCCGGCAAGATTCGGCGGCGGCGAACAGCCACGCCGGCAGCGGGTACACACGACTGTGGCAGATAAACGGTCGACATGCAGTGTGTGTAACAAAGAAACGCACTCGATGAGTGACTGCGTTCGCTTCCGCGACGCCGCCGTAGACGCGCGGTGGGACATCGCAAAGAAGCACAGATTATGTTTCAGATGTTTGAAATTCAGGAACAAACAACACACATGCAAGCCGAAGAAATGCGACATCAACGGGTGCGAGTATCTACATCACCGCTTGCTGCACTCGGAGCGAAAAAACAAGATCACCGACGCACCCGGCGAAGCAGCGAACGAGGCAGTGAACTCAACATGGATGCCACAGATGTCCTTTTTAAAAATAGCCCCAGTGTGCATTTCAGGACCGGCGGGAGTGGCTCGCACTTTCGCCTTACTCGACGACGGATCGACGGTGAGCCTCATCGACGACGAACTCGCTCGAGACATCGGCGCGGAAGGGCCGGACGAACCACTCCACATAGCAACGTACGACGGGGAGAGGAAGACACGCAACAATTCTCGGCGCGTCAAGTTTAACATTGAAGGAAGCCGGGGACGACTTCGCATCGAAGCACGCACCGTCGACAATCTCCAGTTGGCGGCGCAGCGCATCCCGGACGAGGCGATACGGGATTGCGGACACCTGAAGGGCCTACTGTCCGCTAAACGAGCGGAAGAGGCGAAACCCCGAATCCTCATAGGCCAGGATAACTGGCATCTCCTCCTCGCCACGAAAACACGGTCAGGTAGGAGACATCAACCGGTCGCATCACTCACGCCGCTCGGTTGGGTGATACATGGAAGCCGGACTCGGACTCTGGGACACAGAGTGAATTTCGTCGGTCAAACCACGACCGACGAACGCACAGAGGAACTTTTGCGAGATTTTATAACATCCGACAACCTGTTTATAGACCCCCGCAGGCCCAAGAACGACCCCGGCGAGAAGGCGCTCAAGATACTGAACGAACATACGGAGAGATCGCCGGAGGGAAGATATCAGACGGCCCTGTTGTGGAAATCGGACAGCGTGGAATTGCCGAATAACTATGAAAACACGCTGAAAAGGCTGCACAACATAGAAAACAAGTTGGACAAGAATCCCGACCTTAAAGAAAGGTATGAAGAGCACATGGAGGCCCTAGTCAAGAAAAGGCTACGCGGAAATAGCGCCACGCGCGTCCCACACCACAAGGACGTGGTACTTGCCGCATTTCGCAGTCGTAAACGCTCTAAAGCCCGACAAATTGCGAGTTGTACACGACGCAGCAGCCAAAACAAAAGGTACGACTTTGAATGAGAATCTATTAACAGGGCCGGATTTGTTACAGCCTCTTCCCGCAGTGTTATTAAGATTCCGGGAACATCCCGTCGCTGTAACAGCGGACATCACGGAGATGTTCATGCAGGTGGGACTACGCGAGGAAGATCGCGACGCACTGCGCTACCTCTGGCGGGGAAACCGCCGAGATAGCCGGCCGCCAGAGGTGTACCGAATGAAGGTATTAATCTTTGGCGCATCGTGCTCTCCTGCGACGGCGATATACGTCATGAATCGCAACGCGGAGAGACACCGACACACGCATCCTGAGGCTGTCGAGGCGATCAAGAAGAAACACTACATGGACGACTACCTCGACAGCTATGAAGATGAACACAGGGCGATAACAATCGCTACTCAGGTGCGTAACATACACAGAGAAGCTCACTTTGAATTAAGGAAGTGGACGAGTAACTCGCCCGCGGTGTTGAAGGCGCTCGGCGAATCGCCCAATGCAACCGAAGCGGTGGAAATAGAAAGGACTGAACGAGTCCTAGGCCTTATTTGGAGGCCGCAAGAAGACAGGTTGGCGTTCAACCTAGACTTGGCCCGCATACCGTCGAACTTACTGAGGCGAGAAGCACCCACGAAGAGAGAAGCATTGAAAATAGTAATGTCGTTGTTTGATCCCCTAGGGTTGGTGTCGCCGATAACTGTGCGGGCTAAACAGCTATTACAGGAGGTGTGGCGACGCGGCACCGATTGGGACGACCCGATCGACGACGAACTGTCCGCCGCCTGGGTGAACTGGCTCACCCATTTGAAGCAACTCAGCGGCGTAACAGTGCCGCGCTGCTATCCCGGCTACTCCCGAGCGAGAAAACTCCAACTCCACGTGTTCACCGACGCCAGCGAGTCAGCCTACGCGACCGCGCTCTACTGGCGCGCCGAGGACGACGACGGACGAGTCACAGTCACGTTACTGGCGGCCAAGGCAAAGGTAGCTCCACTCAAATTAACCTCCATACCACGGCTTGAACTACAGGCAGCTGTACTCGGCGCACGGATGGCTGCGAGTGTGACACAGGAGCACTCCAGGCAGCCAGAATCCACGACCTACTGGACCGACAGCAAGACAACACTGTGCTGGATCAGGACGGGAGCCAGGTCGTACAAGCCCTACGTAGCGCATCGAATCGCCGCAATAGAAGAACACACACAGGCGAATCAATGGAGATGGGTGCCTACACGCTACAACGTTGCCGACGACGCTACGCGCGACGTTCCCGACAACTTCACGCGGGAACACAGGTGGTTCAACGGACCAGAGTTCCTCCGCGACCCGCCCGAACTATGGCCTGCGGAGGAAACACAGCTGAGCACCGACACGGGTGAGGAAAGAGTGAACACTATTACAGAGCGTCGGGAGAAACAGTACAAGGAAGTCCTGCCCGACGTGAATCGATTCTCAAATTGGAATCGCTACGTTAGAGCTGCCGCCCGCGTACTACAAGCAGTACAACACTTCAAACAACGCGTCAACACGGTCCATTACAAGAGGACCAAGGCGGCCGCAAGCGAGAATCCGGATTGAGGCGCAACGAAGCCGCGAAAAATGCGGCGAAACGAGTCGTACAAGCACCGGAGGAGCGATTCGTGACGCTCCCAGCCGAGTTGCAAGAAGAGGCCGAGCGCATAATCATAAAGGCGAGTCAGGAGGCCGCCTTCGAGGAAGAACTACGCTCGCTCGAAAAAGGAAAACCCGTGTCAAAAGAAAGCAGGTTGTACGCTTTGAGTATAACATTTATTAACGAACTCATTTGCCTCGACAGCAGAATTTCAGCCGCCACGGGAGTAAGCGCCGCAACAAAGAACCCTCCGATCGTCGATGGCGAACATCGGGCAACGAAACTGTGGGTGGAACATGTCCACACACAACTCCACCACGCAGGCGTGGAGAGCGTCGTCAATTACTGTCGGCAGTACAAATGGGTCATTCGACTGCGCCCGACGGTCAAGGCGGTGGTCAGGAGCTGCTTCAAGTGCCGCCAGAGGGCGGCCACTCCACCGCAACCGATAACGGGAGACTTGCCTCCCTGCCGACTGGCGCATCATCACCGGCCGTTTACATACACCGGTTTGGACTATTTCGGCCCGCTCACAGTCACCGTGGGCCGGAGTAGTCACAAAAGGTATGTCGCTCTTCACATGCCTAACAGTGCGGGCGGTGCATCTCGAAGTGGTGCACTCCCTGAGTACACAAGGAGCGATCATGGCTCTGCGGCGCATGACAGCGCCGCGGGGAGCCCTGCCGAGATCTGGTCCGACAACGGGACAAACTTCCACGGCGCAGAAAAGGAGCTGCGCAACACCCTCGCTGGCGCCGAACAAGAGGCGTCGCGGAGGGCGATTAGATGGCGTTTCTATCTCCCTCCGGGCGCACCATTCATGGGTGGCGCCTGGGAACGACTCGTGCGGTCGGTCAAGACCGCACTGACGACGGTGCTTCACGAGCAGAGGCCACATGAAGAGACGCTGTCGATGCTACTCGCCGAGGTGGAGTTCACAGTCAACAGCCGCCCACTGACTCATGTGTCGGTGAACCCCGAAGATCCGGAGGCCCTGACGCCTAACCACTTTCTGTTGGGCTGTCAGGGCCCACTCGCCGCACCTAATTTTCCAGCCGAACACGGCTACGGCACACATGCCGACCTTCGAGCGTCGCAGCAGCTGGCCGACGCTTTCTGGGCCCGCTGGTTACGAGAGTACCTTCCCGAGCTCCGCAACCGGCGGGAGCCCCGCAGCAAGGGACCAGAGCTACACATCGGCGACGTCGTGCGCATCGTGGACGGGACGCTCCCACGAAACACTTGGGTGCGTGGCCGCATCTGTGCTACGCATCCGGGACCTGACGGCGTGACGCGCACAGTGGACGTAGCCACGCGGGGAGGCGTGCTACGACGCCC
>NC_051142.1:2295979-2460736 GCF_014839805.1 Manduca sexta | reverse complement strand
TAAATATGCGGATAATCATCAAGCAAATCCTTAATTACCACCATATCCGACGTCCGTGTGCTATTAAATCCAGTGAAATCGTAAAACGACTATAAACGAGATGTAAATGGATGTGCAGCTGTCGACAGTTCTCTAGCGACATTAGATTTATACGACTTGAGTCTATTAATAAATAGCTTGTGTCAATAATATGGTTTATGGCGGAATAAGCGACGGTGATATCTTTCGAGAGCGTTACATTTCGAGGCTTGAAAGGCAATTATATCTAAGCGACAAACAAAAGACTTTTAGTGTAGAGCGATTTAAAATTTTAAATATGAAAATTCATAATAATTATACTATTTACATTATAAACATATAGGCCAATGATATTAAAATTGTCAAGCTGCAAAATTAGATCAAACGACGCACAAAAATCTGGCAATTCCAAATATTTATATAAATTTTTTCGGTATATTTGTCATTTCGATATTATGATTGCTTCAAGCGTGAATTTGATCTTTACGTGTAGATGAATTAGGTGGGTCGAATCTAGTACAATAATGAAAGGATGTAGTTCTTTATAAATGTCAGTATGCGCCAAGGAGCTTACAAACTTCTTGGTTGGCACAGCCTGTTAATGCACCTAAACTCGGAACTTGGGCTAAACGCTCTAAATTAGTAAATGTGTTATGTCCATTATGTCCATTCGCTGTGGTACTTTATAAACCAGTACCCCTAGTACGAATTTCCGCGCTATCATAAAGAAGGCGCGTGAACACTACGCGCAGGTAAACTAATAAATTTCGAAGAAATCACGTAGCCATAGTATATTAAAATGTTTGGAAATCGGAGGGACGAATTTGTATTTTAATCGATTTCAAATAAGAAGTTTTTATATTTGACCCGTATACACGATACGAATCATATGTTTAAAAGATAATTTTAGGTCTTTTGAACATTTTAAACCCTTCAAATATTCCTTCTTAAACTGTCTGTCTAAGAGTCTTTGATAGCAAGTTACAATGATGTGTATTTTAGCAGATGTATGGAAACAACAATTTTAATTGCATTTTGACAATGAAATGACTGAAACAAAATCCAGATTATAAAAAAATTAAACAACCAGAGTCTTAAAGTTTCTGGTTGTTTAATTATTTTATAACTATAGTATATTTATCATTTTGTATATATATATTTTTACTATCAGTTATAAATTTTGAATAGATAGCTTCTAAAATACGGTTACCGTGTCGTTTTCCTGGGGAGTACCATAACAGTTATTTACACTACTATAAAGATATATCTCGGAACTACTAAACACATTTCAAAATTCATTTACGATTAAAGCTCCATACGTTGCTCCTTGAGTAGCATTAATAAAGAGCATAAGCCATTTTTTAAATTACATATTCCAGGCACAGATCCTAGAGTGAGCGAAGCTTCTACTTTCATCTAATACTTCTTGACATAGTTAAAGCAGGTTGTAATAGTATTTGAAATAGAGCATGCATGTGTTTTGTCAACGCTGCACCAATTGTATGCATTAGAAAAGTAAACAGAACACGATTTGTTTATGCAATCGTCACGTAGATTGCTTTTGTCGAACATATGTGAAATGTGGCTCATATGACGCCCATTGCAATAGGTTAATGCGAAAGAAATTTGATACTCTATTACAAAACATGCTCAGAAGACAGTCCAATATGTCGAGGAACTTTGAAATTCCTTATGTTTGACATATCGCTGGCTCATTATTACAAGAATCAATGTTATGTTTCATGTGTTAATTAAATTATAAAATTCTATGTCTTTTCCAGGAACAAATTCATTAAATAAGTAAAAAGAATGAATTATTATATTTTTTTTCCAACATTAAAAATTTTAAACCTCATTTTTCTAATAAACTTAAATACAAATAGACATTGGGTATATTGAAATAAATTAAAGTATTCTTATGAGCCTTCCAGTAGTATAGCAGGTAGTTAAAACTTAAAAGATTCGGGTTGCTATGTGAGCTGTCGGGGCTAAGCGACAGAAAAGTGATTTACTCGTCTCGACGATCTTCTGAGTTTGAAATTAAAACATTAAAACATTATTGAAAGAACAACAAGTGCTGTGAACGCTGCTCCTTACAGTTCTTGCTCTATAAAAAATGTTAAAGGATATGCCTTCCTATAGACTATCTTATTCAATTAGGTAACCAAATAATTGTTCTGTTTATTCCTTATATAATTTGGGACTTATCGAAACACAAGTTTATTCACTGATTAAAAATACTAATGGGTAGTCTCATAGAGTAAATATTCTCAAAAAAACTCAGTTTTATTGAAGAAAAAAATGTATTTGAATACATCAATGCAATTCCGATTATTCTATGTTTCTTGTTAGTTAAAAATAACTAAGTTGAACTCTTTATAGAACTAAGCGCGTTTATAGAGAATTGGCAGGAGGTTCTTAGTCCACAACACTTACCCGCCGTTTGGTACGGTTCTCGGAAGTGATCCATTGTGTGAACATCCTTTTGTTAGTTTACAAACATTTACAAATATAACGCGTTGAGTATTCACCACGCGCGTACAATTAAACTAAGTTTTCTATTATTTTATATTTTTACACGTAGGTCATGGATTGTATTTTATAGTCAATGTTTTAGGGAGACGATTCCAAAACAATCTCTTGTAGGGTTTCGAGCACATGTAAACATCTTTCTACAATAAATTATTTTAATTTTGATAGTTTATTTTTTTTTATTGCTTTGAATGACGAGACGAGCTTGCCGTTCGCCTGATATTAAGCGATACGACCACCCATAAACAGTAAAAACACCATCCAACACATAAAATTATAAAGTATTGTTTGGTATTCCAATGCGCTCGCCATCCTGACACATGAAATATTAAGTCTTATTATGTCCAGTAGTTACACTGGCTATAATGGCCTTCAAACCGGAACACAACAATGACTACACACTGCTGCTTGGCGGCAGAAATAGACATTGCGGTGGTATCTGCCCAGGGGGACTCTCACATAAGAGAGACCTACGACCAGTGAAAAAAAAATATGTTCGTATTGTGTTTTTAATTTCAAAATAAATATACCACTAAAATTGTTGATTCCGTGCATCTCCTCCTATAGTACACATAATTCTAATTTGCAACTAACACTATTAAAGAAACAATTTAATAAGAAATATTTAAAAAAAAATGAAAAGACCTAAAATTTATTTTTTCGTAAATCATTGCATATTCCAGACGTAATTCGTGCGTGGAAAATTTATGGAACAAATGCTCAAGGCCTTCGCTCGGGGGAGGGTCTTAACATAAAATTTCATTAACATATGGAAATCTATTGTAATCAAATCACCGTGCATCACGAGGTTTAATTAGGTATATTATATTAAAAGTATTTATAGTTTTTCGAATTATTAATGGATTCAATTTAGTTAATACAGGTTCATTAATAGTAGATAATTAACAATTATGACCATTCGTTTAGGAATTTTACTAAGAAGTTCATATAAGAACGCTTTTTGATAACTTTATCATAATGAACACATGATTACTTACGTATTTACGTAGTATGCGTAAGCTCAGCATTATTTATGTTCAAGGTCTAAGAAGCAAGGTCTAAGCTTAGCTTTATTATTTAATTTCATGAATACCTTAACCATTAAGGCCTTCAAGGCAAGGAATCAAGATTAGAGAAGAGTAAGGAGTTTTTTGGCCATAGGAAATATTATTCACCAAAGAATCACAACAGAATGCTTATGGTTAATTTGTAGCGAGACTGGGAAGATGTCGAGATGGGTCCGAATGACCCATAATTTTGCAGATAAATCATATCAGAACATTGTGACCTTTCCAGTTTAAAATTCATCTGATGTTATGGTTACGCTGTGGTGTTGTTAAAAACTATGTTTAGTTTAGATTGTTGTTTGTTGTTCAATTAACAATTTCTTTCTTCTTTAGATAATTTATGAAACTATAACGCCTCAACTTGTAGGAATGTTATTTACCATGTCACCTCTGTGATAATGGTTATTATCATAATTAGTCGTTAGTAAACATAATGATATGTATTACTAGCTTAATAGTATAATGTATTCATCGGTGAATGTAATGTTACGTTGACAAATTACAGCGTGACGTATGTAATTAATTTATTGCCGTTGTGTTGGTATGTGTTGCGTATTACATAGTATGTCACTATTCGTTGTGTAGTGACTAGTCAGTAAGGTTATTGCGTCATAACAATGACAATTTCTTCTACGTAAGAACATACTGCCTAGCGTCATCTATTATCACTTATAAACTTTATGTTTTCGATCGTAACGCACAGATGGCGTTAGTAGTATAACACGGAAGAAGTTCCAAGATTCAGCCGTGATTACGAACAAAGCCAACTTGTTTTATTATCTTAATTTAGTAGTGTGTTGAATCATCATAATGTTATTTTTTAGCGCATAATTGAAGGGAATCGTCAATGAAACAAATGTAAATGTTTTTGTGGCAGTAAATATATTCAGAAAATATGAACAATGTCGACTAAACTTCGTCGATATAAAAAACGTTTCATACACGTGTATTCTATCAAACAGTAAAAATTACAGTATTGTCGAATTCGCTTAATTGATTGCTTAAAATTAATAGGTAGTTTATTGCTTTTTACAATATCGTATCGAGTACAAAATACGATAACAAAGACATCAGTGTTAACTATCTTAACTTAGCAATAAGCCAGCCGTCCACTCGTCCAATCTCGTACACGATATACACTTAATTTAGATTTATAATAATTACATATCACAATGAGATATCCTTCGACGATAATTCACTCGCACACAGACAGTACAGTACAAAACGAAGGCACGAGATCTACCTACTAGCTACGACTATTAGTAAATATGCCCCTATTAACCCTAAATGCGCGCGCGTCCTACGTGACGCGACTCAGTCGAGTGTTGCGTGGAAGAGCCGAGTGCCGGTCGCCGCGCCGCCGCCGCGACCCGCGGGGTTCGAGCCGCGGTGCAGCCGGCGACGGAGCCCGCGAGTGCGCGGCAGCGTGGCGTCAGGTTAAAGCGGTTCTGGAATACAATGAGCGGTCGAGCTAATGGAATGTCGGCGTGCGGCCGCACGCGGCACGACCGCTCCCGGCGCCCTTTGTGCGCGCTGGCGCTCCCCGCCCGCTCGCCGTGCCGAGCGCGGACACCATGTCCGCTGTTCGCTCGCCCCCTCCTCACTACACAGTGTCCTTCCCTTCAAACTTCTCGGCGAGTTCGCCCATCAACTCTTTGTAGATGAGCGGATCGATGTTCTTGCCGAGCTGGTACAGTACGAACCAGTCTCCGATTTGCAGCTTGCGTGCGACCGCCTCCACTTGATCTTGCGGGGCGAGACGGCTGCGAGCGCGCAACAGGTAGAGTAGCGCACGCGCGGGCCGGCCACCACCGCCGCACGGTACAGCAGCGAGATACCACTCAGGATTGACAGGATCATGAACCAGAACCAGAGGAACACGTAGATTTTCTCGTTAACGATGTTCAGCGGCAACACACACAGTCCGTCGAACTTCTGCACCGTGCCGGAGGGACCGTATTTGTGGAAGGTACACTTGGTCACTTTAGGAAACACGCGCGCCATCGGGTCGACACGCTCCTCGGGCTCCATCTCAGTGAAACTGACCACGTCACTGCCGTACGTGGAGAACTCACCGTCGAGGAAGAAGTCCATGAAGAATATCTGTCCGACTACGTTTATGAAGTTCAAAACCTCACATATGAAAAATCGGAACGCGTAAAAGTTTTGTGTGTTAAGATTCGTGTAGAAGTAATCGACGAGGAGCTTCTTACGGTCCGCTTTGCAATCCTCGCCAACGACCGGACAGTTGAGGTCGAGCACTAACATCTTGATGCGGCCGCCCTCCCAGGTCTTCCACAGGTAGCGCGGCACGTAGAACAGGATCGCTTGGAAGAATAGCACAAAGCACACCCACTGGTAATATTTATGATACTTGACTTCGTCTTGCCCGTCGATGTGCGAGGCGACGCCGGCCTGGACCATGTCTTTGCCGACGCGGCCCACCAGCCGGTTGGGTATGGTGAAGGTGGAGTAGATCCAGCAGTACGTGTCCATGACGGCGAGCGGTATCTCGTCCACGATGCAGTCGATCGGGTCGCCGATATATTGTCGTGACGTGACCAACAGCGAGAACGCGATCAGGATGATCACGGTGGCTTTGTAGTGCAAACGGAACACATTGTTGTCGATGCACACTGAGTCGAGCTTGAGCAGCCCCTTCACAGAGCCGAAAACGTCAAACATGGCGGTCGTGCTAGCCGCAGGCGCGCGGCGCGTCGGTCGCGGTCGAAAATGTCGGGCGTGCGCTTCGCCCTCGCGTCGAGTGCGGAATGATCGGCAGTGGGGCGCCGCAACAGTCGAGGAGGGCGCAGGCCACGGCGGGGAGCGACGGCGGCGCGCGGGGGAAGCGGCTCTCTTTTCCCCTCGCGTCGGATCAACGACACAGCACTGACCCTATTTCTATCTGTTCGTGGCGTCATCTGGTAGCCACGATGGCGTACCCAGGGGCTATGCATCTCGGCGCTCTCGCGGCGACGGCGAGCGGTGATAACCGGCCGCTGCGCCACACCACGGCGCGTAATTAGAGGTGTGTGCGGTTACATCACGGCGAAAACTGGCGAGACGAGCGACAGCGCTGACACTGGCGAAGGTTAATGAGGCGTATCCAGGCATCGCTGTTGTGAATCACAAAACTTTCAGATTTTAAGACAATGTTGCACCAAACATAATAGCGATAGTGGTCCGTCAGCTGTGCACACAAGGCAATTAACATTGCTAACATACTTTTATTTGTTTTACCATTACATTATTAATATTAATGAGTTGAATGCAACAGTCACGGAGATGACAGACAATTAATTGTAACAAATGTTGATTTATGTTAATTTAATTTCAACATCGATTTATGCATTCTTATTGACAAGCTCGCAATCATACAACGGTTTTTTGTAGCCTTTATTTGGCAAGATTTTTCCGAATTCTATTATTATTTAGATTTATGTCATTTTGCGCCGCACAATCTCAATGCGAGGGTTGCTAGAAACCATTCTATAATTATTTATTAATATCTAACAGTCACGTACAAATGGGGTTGGCTTAAACCAAGGGCGAGATTTAAATTAGGCTATTACGTGAATCGTATTATAATTATTAAATCATAATCATGACGTATTACGCGAACGTTTCAATTTGTGGTCGTGTACCTTGGACTATGTGCTTGTCTGTGTTACATTTAAAGCAAAACTCCCGGCTGACGGATTCGTTTACTGACTCATCGTCCTAACCGATAAGGATAATTTGAAATTTAATAATTTCGTTATGCATTTTTAGAGGTCTTTAAATTTTCCTTGTAGTAACATTATGCTGATAGGTTTATGTCTAGAAGTAAAGCCCACGTTTCGTCTCGCAATCAAATACTATACCTACTTTATACGTATGCATTATGAAAGATTCTTTAGTTTATAAACTAGTATATAGGAACTTGAGAATGGGTGATTTTTTGGAGCAATAAATGTGTATAAGTTACAGATTAGTTATAGTAGCGGTGAAGAGTCCATATAACTCGATTCCTATCGGCTTCCCTTTCGTAATTTATGTAAAATCGAATTATTATTAGAACGATTTGCAGACCGCATATATGTGTATTAGTACCTATATGTTGTGTCGGGTTCCTTTTCGGAAAATTTCACCTTTGGCCCCTGAGTAATCGTATAAATAATATTTGTATTGTTATATAAAAAGTATTTTTTTTTAAATAGGGGATACCACTACTTTTTACGAATATTCCCTATCAATTTCAGGAGTAACCTTTTGTGACTCTCGCGAATTGTATACCCTCGTCAAAATAAACCCAACATAATAACTTTGTGACCTATACAGCTACTTCAAAATAAACCTTGAAAATAAAAACGAGTTAAAGTAGTCATTGGACTATTTATATGTGAATTTACACATATATTTTTTAATGAGTAACCACAAAATACTTATATCAAAGTCTTGTTGACAACCCGCTCGCGTTTAAGTCTTTTTCCGGAAGAAAGGTAATGGCATAAAAATTGAGATAACATTATTTTATTACGGGTTAAGAGAGCTTTATAAAACTTAAAAATAAAGTTTAGTATGCAATATTAAGTAGAACACACACATAGATAGAGGTGAAAATGGTGCACCCACTTTTTACAGTGTGTATTCCGTTCCATGATGTGACAGGGGGCGAGCCTATCGACATATCGTTCAGAGACCTAAAAACTGTAGTCATAACGTAATACAATTATGCCATCGACAAAGTTATTATTAAGTATTTAAAGTCCATTATTCAATATTAAACCAATTAATATAGAGTACATTTTTGCTCGCGTTTAAATCTTTTTCCGAAAAAAGTTGTAGTAAAAAAGAAATATTTGATTATTACGTGATGATTAATATTTATAATAATAAAACACAATGTGAATCATTTCAATGATACTAAAAAAATGCACAAATAAACAAATACTTAAAAACTATCTTTTTTAATCTCCGAATAACACAGAGGCGTCATAAGGTTTTTTTTACCCTGCGTATCTCTGTAGCCGTCTATGTCAATTGCATAGTTCTCAAACGAGTGAACTATATTAGTGTAATTATTCTTGGAATTATGTTTATTATTTTGGTGTAGGTAATTAATAACTTCTATCATTTCAACTTACATATATTTCCACTAAACCAGAGCTACCTTTAGTAGACAGAGTTAGCAAGTCCTAAAAGTGGGACGGGAAAAATGTAGCTTGAGTCAATTAGCCTTTAAACGCAATAATAATAATAATAATAATATCAGCCCTGTATTATATACTGTCCCACTGTTGGGCACGGGCCTCTTCTACTACTGAGAGGGATTAGGCCTTAGTCCACCACGCTGGCCCAATGCGGATTTGTAGACCTTACACACTCGAAAATTCCTATAGAGAATTTCTCAAGTATGCAGGTTTCCTCACGATGTTTTCCTTCGCCGTTAAAGCAAGCGATAATTCACAAAGAATACACACATAATTTTTTAGAAAAGTCCGAGGTGTGTGCCTTTAGGATTTGAACCTGCGGTCATTCGTCTCGGCAGTCCGTTCCACAACCAACGAGGCTATCTTTAAACGTAGAAATAAGAAAATGCCCTGGTAGTTTTTTTTTTATGAATGTCCCCTTTCTCCGCACGCTTCTTTATACCCGAAATAGTTAGCACATTAAATATGATATGTATTACTAAAAGAAACAAACATCATGCAGATGGTAACGACTCTTCGCAATGTCTACATTGTGGACTGGGTCAAGGCGTACACGTAATCTTTTGAGAACATGGCCGCAGAAAATCGAACCATATTCAGAAATTAAGGCAAATTACATGTTCGATAAATGTTCTAGAACGTTCTTTATACTTATCCTCATAATTTAATAATTTAAGAAGTAATCTTCTTCATGTCCAATAGCGTTTTGTACACGGATGTCCATTTGGATAGGCATCATACCACAATTTAGTCTATAGCCACCATAGCACACAGGCAATGTTAAGATGTAGGGTTATATTATAGTGTCCGTACAGGTAGGTAGTAGGTTCTGTAGGTATTGCACTGTTCAGTTTATTTTTTCTTTTCAGCGGCTTGCGAGCCTTGTTTTTTTAGGTTTTAATGACAGTAGGTATAGTTATTTGCTTCACCATCCTGAGAAGTGAAATTTCGTTGCTTCAAAATTACTTTGGGTTCGATTCCCTCTGTACAACAGTTCTTAGTGTTAGAGTTAGATATCGGAATGATAGTTATCTAGAGAGATTGTGGTATACAAGTACTTAACATTCCATTTTTATTCGTACACCGTTAAGGTAGTACACTGCACCCAATGCTGAGTGGAGTGGGGTGAGTGTCGACTGAGAATTGATGATTACCCCTCCCAGTCGCCACAATTATGCCGGCCCGTTTGAAGCACTAACAAGCGATACGGTCAATAATAATAACAAAAGGCATTTCAGTACAAGATTACCTTGTTTATGCAAACAAATAATTGAAAACCGCGTCATTAAACACTGATTCATAATATTAATTTACTAGAAAGTGAAATATTCTATTTTGTTCGCAAGAAACTCCGGTATCTAATCGTACGGTGGATATCGGAGATACCACGTCGGCGTATCGAGTATATGATACGTAATTCTTAATAATACTCCTTTGGTTTCAAGGCGAAATGATTTGGCATTAACACCGTTACCAATAAACGTTTTGTTTTTAATCAAAGTTTTGTCATGTTTTTCGGTAAAGGATGGGCGAATCGCTACTCATAACTTGTAAAGAATTTAATGATACTGGTCATAATATAGAAGTTGTGCATTAACCAGCTTTGTAAACCAGACTTTATAATTTTAGGTATTCGATTGTTGCTATATAATTTATTTATGGTGTACCTTTATAATTCTTGTTGATAATAATACTGTTGTATAATAAAAGAAAAATACTTTATCACGTGATCAATCAAAAAAGAAATAATTAAAAATTTCGTTTAAGTTAAACACATCGCGTTGTTTCTCGTAGTCCTTAGTAGTAACAATGTATTCCTAGCCACAAAGAACTAATGTGTTATTCGTCATGTGTTTTCAACTTTGCTGCTTGACGGCAAAAATATATAGTCCATTGAAATGTTCCATTTTTAGGCCTTACCTTGCGTTTTTAGAGGACGCAATTTTATTTTTGAAGTGTAGGGGGGGTCAGTGTAAAGCTAAAACCAAGTTTGTGGGGTCGCCACCCTTGTCCCACGGCCGCCATCTTGAAAATAGGGGTTGAAATGGTTTTTACGATGTATCTCATAAACTATTTATCTGCCAAAAAAAAAAATAAACATTTTTTGTTGCAAATTAAATTCTCTACAACTTTGGTCCAGTAACTTTTTGTCGTAGAACTATAAATAAAAAAGTTATAAGCGAAAATGTTAAGAAATTCAATGTTAAGCAATGTCCATTGCAACGTCATCAGAACGTGTGTTTATAAGGTTCATAATATTTTTTTTTGTACTCTCATTACGTACAACATAAACCCGCGGTTGTCGGCTTGTACGCGAATTACTTGGATCCTGAATCGCTTTGGCACAGATGAAGCAATTGTTCACAAATACAATCCTCATTAAATTAATCACTTAAATTTTTTTATTGGCCCTAATTACATGTAACTAGATGAATAAGTTAATTTAGTGAATGAATTCTTTGAAGATCAATTAATACGAAGTTTTATTATTATATATCCACACTATTTCATGACATAGAATAATAATTTATATCACAATACTTGTTTTATGAGATGGTAGATTAGTTGTCGATAGACCTATGTTGACGTATTTAGGTATTTAGGGTTTGGTAATCCGTAAAAGCGGGGATACCTGGCCGTAGAACGGACTGCTGAGACGAATGTCTGCAGGTTCTAAACCTAAAGGGCACCTGTGACTTATTGTAGATTTATATGTGTATTTGTGAATTATCACTTGCTTTAACGGCGAAGAAAAACATCGTTCAGTATAAGAATTTTGAGGGTATGTCAAGTCTGCCAATTACACTAGGCCAGACTGTTGGATTAAGGCCTAATACTTCTCAGTAGCAGACCTGGCCCAGCAGTGGGACGGTATTTAATACAGGGCTGACATTATTACTATATTATAATTTGTAAGAGAGGAGAATTGGAAAGGACAGTTAATGATAGCTGTTATTAACAGGCAAAACACACATCATGCCTTTATACTCCAAGGCGGATGTGAAACCAGAGCATCCACTCTTTGCCATGTGTTTCAGTGGCAAGGTGCCCATAGAACCCGATTCCTACCGACTTCCTTTTAGATTTATTAACTTTCGTCTTTGGTTTTGTTTTCTGTTAAATTGGCCGCAATATGTTAACTAAGGCAATGTGTTTTGCATCGGGTTACCTTTTGAAAAATTCACCCATCGCCATTGATGTGTGTTCCATGATATGTTGTGATACGCGGCGAGCTTATCACCATATCGAGCTAAAATGTCCAGTCCAGGGTGGTACTGAATATAAAAATATAATATCAATTTGCCCAACCTGGGATTCGAAACCGCGACATTAGGGCGGTAGTCGTACCTCGTATGCAATAAACTATGCCTCGGGTTAGGCTTTTATTAATAAAAAACTGAAACTATGCGTTCGTTTTTGCGATACAAAAATATAGTACTTTTAAAAGTCCCATACATGTCAGATGGACGGCAGTCTTAGCCTTTAGGTTACAAAAGCCGGCTTATTCATGTATTTCAAGAAAATATTACATGTGCATCGTAACAGTGACTCACTTCATTCAGTGTTTTTATTATTCGTGCTTTGAACCACGTATTAGCAACTGTTATTTTTAGAACTATAAATATTTGTGACTGTTCATTCTCCTTCAAAGTAAGTCGCGTTAGAAGTTGATCACATTTTTTATTATTATTTTATCATTACATTAATTCGGTTTACATATTTTATTGTATAAATTAGGAAAACAGATACCCTAGTAACGTTCAGGAAACGACGACAGGTGAAATTTCATTATCAATATCATTTCATGTTATGAATGATATCATTTCATGTCTTTACAAATTTAATTTTGAACTATATAATTTATTTCCTATAATTTTTATTTATCCCCCTAGGAGTAGGCAGGGGCGCAAGAAATACACACACTTTCCGCCGTGTTTATTTCGTCCTATAAAAGTGATAGGTGACGAGCCTATCGCTATTTTGGGCGCAAATTCCAGACTAATACTGGCTGATGCTAAGTAGAAAAACCCATCATCACTGCCTGACCCGGCGATCGAACCCCAGACCTCAACACAGTCGTACCGTAATGCAACCCCGCCACCGAGACAATACATTTTTATATGTAATAGAATTATTATATTATCATTAGGTTAGTCGTTTGATAGTTAGTGTCCCACTACCCATACGCACTAACGCAGTTTAATTCAACCATTTAACATAAAGCTACAGCGACAACTACTACACCGAAGTTAATCTGTCTTTGTGTATTTCGCTATCCTGGCTTTGTGCGTGCTTTGTGCTTTGCAGCCTCAGGCTTGCCGAACTTTACCACTTAGTACCACTGGCAATCCCATCCACAAAAAAAGCACTTCCATACCTACAGAAACTTTAGATTTATAGGTACTATGACCTTTTATAAACCAACCTACAGAAACAAAAGAAATGAAGAAATTGAAATGAAAGTTTTTAAAAGAGAACCCGACACAATTTAAGGTACTCATAATGTGCTCAATGCGGCCTGGAAATCGTTCTAATAATTACATTTTAGATCAATTAGTAATTCAATAATTAGGTTATAATGAACCATTTGCCACTCTTACTTAGGAATCTATCGTAAAAAAGTTTTTTTCATGTGACAACTTCCAAATCCTTTAAAAAATATAACCACAAAACCCCCTTCAGAGAAAAACCCAGTGTTATTCGAAAAGAATTAATCATTCGATGACAAACTTCGCAGTAAATACCGAGTGTGCGTGCGTATTTTTTTCCTTATTAGACATAGCTGAAACGTAAATCTGAAATTGTTTTTTATGGAGTGACAGGTGAATAGGTATTAAGTTTTTTGATTGCTACTTATGCAGGACTCACGTTGATCTTTAATTGAAATACATTGTAGTTAGACCAGCTATACCGAAAATTGCGGCTCGCGGAACTTATGCAACTGGCTGACGTGAATTAAAACATCTCACTTAAAGTAGAGAAACATTTTCCAACATCATTTGACTTGTATGCTATCCCTGTAAGCATAAAAACATTCAGGTAGGTAGGTTAGCTAGGTTAGGGCCTATTTAACCTCACCGATGAGGAGAGCGACGCGTCCTTGAATTAATTTCATTAAAATATAGAGAAATAAAATTCAATAAAACGTCACATTTTATTTCCGTTTATAGATACTTATGTAGATCAATATTAAGTTGTGGCCCGAGATACCGTAACTAAGATGTCTCTGTGGCTCGTAGCAAAATTAAAACAGTTGGATTATACTGTTCTTAGGACCACATCAGGTTAAATATGCTCTTGCGAGTGAGTTTGGCAGTGAACTCCAAGGAGTTCAACCAAGAAGGAATTTGACCAAGATTAATGATGATAGTATTGATAGTAACGCAATACAAGTATAATTGTACACGTGTATCTCTCTGGTTGCTAGAAAGCTTCATAGTAAGTGTGCCTTTGCCCTTGTGAACTATCGAATGCATTAGCATTCGGGCCGTTACGTCCAGTTTCTGCTACGAGTGTCCACTCGCAGCGTTGATTCGAATGTTAAGCGGTGCGTAAACCTGTTTGTGAGGTGACACTGCCGGATCACTATCACAAGGTTCTAAGTTATTTCTTGTATAAATTGAATTATATATCACATCATTATATGTCTTTTTCAGTAACAATTTCCTACAACCCCAAAAGATAAATAAAGAGGAACCACTAATGGTCTATTCTAATTTTTTACTAAAATGACTTTTAAATGAAATTTAAAACATATATAAAAATTAACATAGGGCCAGATATGCCTTGAAATTATACTTTGTGCCTAGCCGTGGTACTAACTACGTTGGCCAAGAATTTCAGTAATACCCGTATTTTAAACAGTGTTTTGCAGGCATATCAGAGACGCTTCGGAGGCTGAACGTCAATAATGGAAGGATGATGCCATCTTACTGGACGTAAAAAGACTGATTCCAGATCAGAAAGAGCATTTAAAAAAGGTTCGGCGAAATATGTATTAACAACTTCCATCTCTGCTTACCTTTTCTGGAATACAAGCGTAAGTTATTCTATGTTGGTTAATAATAATTTGATTATGGCCTTGATTTTTCACTGGCCATATATGGGTTGTAAAGTTCTTAATTCTTTCTAGTTGGGGTAAATTTCTTAGAATCATGATACTTTATAGATTTTTTTAGGGATTTGATCCACCAAAGAGGAACAAATCCATTCTGCAATATTCTTTGCAGTTAAATATTTTATATTTTCTTTTATTTTGAATATTTGCTCTTTAGGGCTTTGATTATCTATTCCACAAGTTATCTTGACAGTCCATAACAAACAAGTAACGCATACAATCACGTTTACGACATTTTGAATTAATTTCACGAAGATAACGTAACACAGCCGAGTTACGAGTTTACGCTGTCAGAAAAAAGACCCTCGGGTTTTTATTCCGGTAAACACTTTCTCTCAAGCAAATCCGTGTGGAAGAGTCAAATTGAATTGCTGTTATAAAATAATGTATTGGAAATACCCCTGACAAGTGAATATCTCGAGTACTCTGTTACAGTTTTGACGTGGTTATGAAATCATTGTAAGAACAAAAACTTATTTTGTTTTCTTGCAATTAGTTTTATTATTGACTAAAATAAGCTTTAAGTAAATATTTACTTCACAACCGAAACAAATCCCCTAAAATATATGTATAATAAACCAATGAATAAAATCCCTACCTACGTCATTTCAATATCAAACCCTTAAAATGTTACAATCCGTCTATCAATTCAATTGAATTTTTGGATTATGGCTCCAGCGTTAACAGGCGATGATTTTGTCAATGTCAAAGTCATCTCTAACAAATTTACTTGCAAATCATGGGAATTGTCACGTTTATCACACTGATACTCATAATCTGTCACCAATGGAGACACAATCCTAAAATTTAATTAAAAAGAACAAGAAATATTTTTTAGCATCCAATATTATTTACATTTTGAATTGGGATTAGGCAAGCGAGGGAAGAGTTATCATTCAGCTTATTCCAGCTTTACTAAGTTTGCGTATTATTTTCTGGTGGTTGCGGTATAAGATAAATTGTCCAGTAAATATGTTGGCTAAGACTCTTTTTGAATAGGTATGTGGTATCTCCAAGTGGTGTAAAACAAATCCTTTAAAGTTTATGACGTATGGGTTTCTGTTCCTATTGTAACCGCACATTCGTAAACACTTACGTAGCGTAACTGAAAATATTTTTCATTCATAAATTTATCCATAAGGATTAATTTATGAATGAAAAATATAATGAGCTTAAAATTGTATTTTTGTATATTCACAAAGGTACCACACTGCACCTGATGATACGCAAGGTGGAGCCCAGATAGAGTTTTATTCCGGATTTGTTTTTTCACGCAGGCGAAGCCGCGAGGATAAGCTATTATTCTATAAAAGACAGCTTAAACTGGCTTTGAGATTATGCATAATTTACAGTCCGGTATTATATATTAGCACAAGTAAAAAGGCTTTGGTTCATATTAACAAATAATTAATAAAGATTGTTGATGAGTGTGTGTACACTAATTGCAACGGCACAGTGTTTGATCCCACCTCGGGATAATTAGAAAACACATATCAAAACACATGTCGTGCAATTTGACAATCAAGTGATACGTCCTTGACCCCTCATTTAAAATATTAAGCTGCCAAGAATATAATTCCATTAACAACGCAAAGCGCATTAAACCTACGTGTTCTAAGAAATATTGTTTATTTATTGGTGTTTTCATAGTTATTAAAATTGGCTTCAATTAAGCATTTGTTATCGTCAACTTTGCGGTTACCTCATAATATAAACATAGCGCTGTGCGCAGGTTTGTTTGAATAGGCCAGCTCGACCGGGTTTACCACTGTCTTACCGAAAACCGTGTAGCAGCGACAGAACTTTAGTGCATCAGTGAATTTGTCGGAAGGCTGATAAACTCCTTCCTTCGTTCGACTACTTTTCTTTATGTCTGTTTTTTCCTATTGTAAATCTTCTAATAGATTGTTTACAAGTGTGATTAATTTTTGTCCGGGGAACCTACCTGCTCATTCGTTTTGTTATCAAAATATATATTATAAAGATCTTGTCACGGCAGAATTGAGTTTTCAGGTGATATTGTTGGGACGAGTGGATAGAGAACTTTAAAAATATACTTGGAGTCGAGAGCTAAAAACAAAAGAGAAGGGGGTACGAATTGACTGCTAAAATCATTTTTCACTGATCAACTTTATAATAACTAAGAAAATTATATTTCCATGTGAAAGTGATGAAGCATACACAATACTAGTTTAACAACCACCAACAGTTCATCAATATGACGATGACCCGGAATGGGACTTCGGAAATGTTAGGTTTTATCCTTATTCACATGCCGACGTGACTCATATCATGTTATACTGGTACTCAACACACGTTATGAAAAACCACGTCAACGGCAGACAGGAAACTTAGAACCAAAATATAATATACAGAAACACATATATTTAATAAGCAAACAACATATTTGGACTGACTCGGTTGCGTAGTTGTACTGCATCAGTGCATACGCGCTACAGCAGCACTTTGAGGTCCTGGGTTCGAATCCCGGGTCGTGCAAAGTGAAATTTGGGTTTTCCTGCTCAGTATCAGCCTGCAGTCTGGAATTTGTGGCCAATATGGAGATAGGCTCGGCCCCTATACCATCATCGGACGGATCACACTTGACGAAAAATGGGTGCTCTGGTTGCGCCTCTACATACCAAAAGACCTGAAAGGGAATAAATGCGTAGAATACTGTATACCTAAGGAGTTCTCTGTGGAAATTTTAGGGGTGTATGAAGTCTACCTATCCGCACTAGGCCGGCGTGGTGGACTAAGGCTTTAACTCTCTCAGTAGTAGAGAAGGCGTGCGTGCCGTGCAGTGGGACGTATTATATACGGGACTGATATTATGTTATGTATATTATATGTATGTAACATGATGTAAATCAAAGTATTATGCGCTCTTTGAACAGTAAACCGCAGCTATAAATATATATAATTAATCGAAAATGGTTCGTTAGCAATGATGTGTTACCTTGATTATGTTTCCTCTTAGTGTGTATTAAATTGAACGCTTCATATGTTTTTTCATTATTTTTATACGGCCGTGGCATAGTGGCCCCACTGCACCTTACAATAAGTGGAGTGGGGTACAATAGAATGTAGACAGACGAGAGATGATTACCCTTTGACAGTCGACACAATTATGCCGGCCTTTTGGAACCGGATATACACAAGCGGATATAATTAGCGGCGATAGCCTAGTTGGTTGTGGAACGGACTGCCGAGACGAATGTCCGCAGGTTCAAATCCCAAGGACACTGTGATTTTTCTAAAAAAATGATGTGTGTATTCTATGTGAATTATTGCTTGCTTTCACGGTGAAGGAAAACATCGTGAGGAAACCTGCATACCTGAGAAGTTCTCTATAGGAATTTCGAGGGTGTGTGAAGTCTATCAACCCACACTAGGCCAGCGTGGTGGACTAAGGCGTAATCCCTCTCAGTCGTAGAGGAGGCTCATGCTCAACAGTGGGACAATATATAATACAGGGCTGATGATGATGATGATGATACACAAGCTGATCCCGGAACGCGACAAAGTTACGTGGGCCACTATGGCGGGTTTAACACCTTGTGGACGGTGGTTGCTATCTGGACGGATATAAAATATATCCTACCACCAACAATCTACCATTATATAAACATCTAGGGTAACTTTTTATTATACTATTGTGCACTTTTAAGCCGGGAGAGCTATGAAGAACTATCTTACATTTTATAAAACAGAATCTCCCACCGCGTCTGTCTAAACGCGGTAAACTCAAACACAACCAAACCTATTCAGATGATATGGAAGAACTTTCAGACCCTGGGAAGAACATAGGTTACTTTTTATCCCGGAAAAGACATACACGCGGGCAAAATCTCGAGCTAAACTAATCAATTATTTTTCTTCATTCGGGCGTAAAAAACGTCTAGAATAATAATTGACCGTCAATAGTTATCGCTTGTCATTTATATGTCTTGAAGGGTATAAAGTGGCATTAAGTTGTCAAAAAATATTTTATCGCATCGCCGACAAGCCGCGTCATAAATAACTGGCAGTAAGTATTGAAACTGTAGATAAGTAATTAGAAGGCAGTGATATTATAACACTTAGGCAGGTTATGTATTTGTTAAAATTATTATAAACTAAATCGAAATTGATTCCATTAATTACTGGAAGAAAAATATATTACTCCTCTCTTACGACGGGATAACGAAAATAGTATATTCAGGATGGGAACAAAACGCTAATACAAATAATAATAACTTTTAAAATAAGGCTTTAAAACCTATTAGCATATCAATTACTTTGAATATAATAGAGATACCTGGAAATAAGATAGATCTCTTAATTATAATTAATTTGCATTATGTGTCTAATGTCTTAGTTTGAGGATCACAGTACGATGCTATGTAATCTAAAATGCAAGTGATATTTCAATTGTTTATGGCGAGCGCCTTGCTCGTTTCGTGGCTCATAAATATATATTATATATGTATGAAATACTAAACATACATACTTGCAAAATTAATTAATTTATTTACATAAAATAAAAATACACGAATAATACAACACGCTTGGTTTATACTAGAGCTTTGTAATATGCAGGCGCAAACACATCTATTAAACACACTAACGAAAGAATAAAATGATGTAAAATGTAGCATGCAGGCTGGTTGAACACCGTTCCTCTTTCAAATATCGTGACACATTTTCGTTTCATCCAGTTTCAAATCAAAACGATTTTAAGAAGTTTCACTTCAAAAACTCTCTTTATATTCTTTTCTTTCTCTGATTGTTAGATACATGATGGACCGTTATTTATATTTGTCTTCTAGAAATAGCTACGTGTGTAATTTGTGTTTATTGTCTTTTATAGAGCCGTCTGTTTGTAAGCATAAATGTCCGAATATAATAGATTTTTGCAGGTTAATAGATGAGTTTTATTATTAAGTTAGTGTGAAAACAATTTCAGATGTGAATTTGTTTTCTTTATTTTTGTTAATTAATGTCTTGAAGTTTCTCAAGAAACCGGCCTATAATAAGAAACATTCGAATTTACTAATTAACAAATAAAACCAAATGAAAAACGTCAGGATGTAACATGTCTGTAATAAAACATCATTGATAGACCTAATTCCAGTGTAATGCTACGATAAGGTAAAGTGTAGCGTTACGATTGGTCGAAGGATATTAAATATACTTACCATGAAGGATTTTATACAATTAATATCCTTTACATTTAGTTAATTTCGTAATAGAGACGGCGCAGTACAATATATAGTACTTTGTAATTCAAAGTTCAGAATGGTTTGCTTTAGGAATAGTTTTACTTGCATAAAGTGAGAGAGTCACTGATCTGATCATTTCGGGAGGTGATTTTTTTTTGAGTGGTAGAGTTATTCTCTTCTTTATATATTGCGTACAGCATGCATAAGCTGTTTCAACCATGCATGCACGGTTTTATTGAAAACCATCACAAAGTAACACATTGCTGCGGCGTTTTGTACGGTGAGTGGGATTACAGGCATACATATCTGGAAATGTTTTTTGCCTAATCCTTTGGGACGTTCCTTTTACTAGTGGTAAAATGTTTGGATCCAGATAGCAATACCAAACACAAGGTGTAAAATCCGCCATAGTAGGCCACGTAGTGTCGCGTTCCGGGAACAGAATGTGCATATGACTGTCAATTATGCAAGCCTGGTTTTAAACAAGCGAGGGATCCACCTGGCCTCCACTCACTTTACCATCAATTGCAGTGGGTCCTTTTGCCCTATTTATATAAAAATACCGGCAGTGAATCCACGATTATCTTGGTGGCTGTCTCTCAGCAATTGCGTTTTGGATTAGGCCGTGTGCGAGTTGTAAGGCAGGTCAATATACTCAGGTCTGGCGAACGTGACTGATATACCGTTTCTGTACGTGGACTGTACTTTATTATGAAAACTTCATATAGTTATGCTATCGACGATAATATTAAAATAAATAAAATATAATGATTTCTTATGTTTACGCGAATGATAGACCACGGTGGTCATGGGGCGGAACATGGGCGGCGCTGCAAAATCTTCAAAACGTCGGAAAATAATAAAAAAATAAGCGCGATATAATCCGTAAATAGTTTTATTTCAATAAATAAAATGTTTAAAATTTCTTATTAAAAATCATATCGATCATCGAGAAAGCGACCTTGTGAGTTGAGATGAAATATTTCTCTAAATCCCACTCGACTGACACCTGCCATCAAGGCTTATTTTATCTATTTTAGGCAACGAATTGTTTCCTATCACGAATTGTCCTTCAAAATGCTGTAATGTTAGAAATATATATTAAATATTACCATAAAATCATTCTAATGCCGTTAGATGTCTCCTAAGCGAGAAATTAACTGAGTATTACTTTGTGTTTGCTTTATGTTTTCTCAAAACTGTTATTGTTACAAGTCATTTCGTCCTATTGAGATACAGTATATGCATATATTTTTTTATTGATTTGAATGACGAGACGAGCGTGCTGCTCGCCTGATTCGCCTATACGACCGCGTATAAATAGTAAAAACACCATTCAACAACTTGAAATACAAAATATTGTTTGGTATGCCACTGCGCTTCGCTATCCTGAGACATGAAATGGTAAGTCTTATTATGTCCAGTTGTTACACTGGTTACAATGTAACACACGTATTTAATACCTCAATATGTAGAACACAGAGCAATGTTATGCAGTGCTTTAAACTCTTACCAGAGGAGCGCCTTGCTCTCGTTCAGCTCCATAAAAACATAGCAGTGTTCTATTACTAACCCATCACCTTCATAGTTTGCGCGATAAGATACCTTATCAACAACGTATTACAATCGGGCCGCACCTTTTTATAATTCATTAGGCGTGGTGGCGACAATTAAGATAACGTCTACAATAATAGCTGTTAAAATGATATCGAACAATCGATTGCGAATTGAAGTGGGTGGGATTAACTGTTGTTTAGTGGCGAAGAGTTACATTTTCCGAAAGGAGACCCGATATAAAATATCTATATATATTATAAGACAAAGTTCCCAAAATCTGACTGACTGTATTTGATTTTTTAAAAACTACTGAATGGATTTTTGTATGGCTTTTACTAAAACATAGGGCAAATCTTGAGGAAGGTTTAGATTAATTGAGCATTACGGTTTTATGTAAATTGACTGAAATATAACCATCACTGTTGGTGCCGCTCCGCATTCATGTGCCTGTCTGAACGCGATAAACTCAAAATCTACTCAAAATCTACTCCCTAAATAAAATCGCTTTTCTTGATGGTGAGTCCAACTCTCTTCTACATGTTAAAATTTAGTATTTAAAGAGCATTGCTGTGTTTCACCGCTCGATGTCATAAAATGGGTCAGTCCTGCCTGAGGGTTGCAGTGGCAAGTATAAGGGCGTTATAGTCTAGAAAAATGGAAGCTACATTACCCAAAATTATAAAGTATGGTTCTTTTAAGATACATCTGGTATAAGAGGTTAAGGCAGATAATACCCTGTAAAAAAAGCAACAAATTACAATTTCCTTCAAAATTGAATACAATGAACTTTCCAGAATTAACAACTTTCCTACACCATTCAGGCAATGTAATCTTTAATAAAGTATTCTGGAATCCTATTAGTTATTCCTATACTTCATACAAACTACCTCACCATACTTAATATAGATAGTTGTGGATCACGTATAATGTTTCTGATATTAAGCTCGGTAATGAGAAAACCTGCATGAGTGACTTTGCGGTCTGTAATGCGGCCGGTCCGGAGGGGAGGAGAAGTGCGCCGCGCGGGGTTCCGGATTCCAACAGAGATTATTTTTTTATTCTTAAGATACACAGTAGATCAAGCATGATTAATAAAGAATTGTGTTAAGAATCCATATTGAGTAAGTTAAGGTGTCCTTTAACAATCCTATACTACAAAAAACGGATTCGTACTACCGATTTCCATGCATTTTACTATTACCATGGTTACACGATTCGAAGTTTACACACGTTTGATGTTCATGCTGCTGTATTGTAGCTCTTAATACGATCACGAATCCAATGTCTTGTTTATGAGTTTGGTCAAATGGAACTTCAAGTACGATTAATTCAATTACGATTAGTAATTGAAATATTTATTATCCGTGTTGTTAAGAAGAAATGCCAGAAATGCTTTTAGTCAACCCAATACCGTAAATTTCGATGCCAATTATTTGTTCTAAGTTTCATTGGTTGATATATACTCATGACTCAAGTCTTTCACTGTTTATTCGGAAGACAACTGGCCTGGAAGACAGCTGGATCTGTCTCTCTTTATTGTTTTTTTTGTTATTGTATCGGGCTACGCAGTCAATACTGGGCGAAACCTACGAATGGGATACTGAAATCCCCCTTACCGATTTCAGGCTTCTGCAGGAAAGTTGGGAGGAGATATCCGGGGAAGGAAGTGTAGGGGAAGGAAGTGTAGGGGAAGGAGAAGGAACCCTCTTAGGATTGGAGGAGGGGAGAAGGCCAGGAAATGTTCGCGAGTCCTCATAGGCCTCAATGTGAATAGACAACTATGAGGTATACCCACTGGACCGTGTGCCTAGAGTCGCGGCAGATGACCCCCCGTGCGTGGGTGTGCATTTGGTGTGGAGACCGTTCGCGCAAGAATTGCTTTGAGGAAGCTCCATGGAGGGTTAGGAAGGTATATCCATGTATAGTATTTTTTCTCCAAAAAAGTATTTGTGATTTGATTGTTTTAAACATGTGTAAATAGGTAACCTTGGTTTGATATCAGTATGTTATCGCTGATAAAACTCGTTCTATTGGGAAATTGATATTAGATGAATGACAGTCGGCGTCATTGATGTATATTTATAAATGGTTACCCGTTGCCCTGTTCGTGTTGGCATCAGTTATATATTTTATAATTTATTCATTTTGAATCATTTGTTGCGGACATAAGCGCGTTCAAACAAACAAACTCTTCAGCTTTATATAATAGTATAGATGGGTAACTATTTGTTGGTCGCGGCTTCGTGCGCGTGAAATGGCTTTCCCCATACAAAAGTCCTTTAACTATTGCAGTGATTCATAGCGCCACCACATGTAAGACGTCGGCGTCATGTAGTTAAAGAATCAGATTAGTACATTCTATTACTTCCGTCTATGTGTTAATCCAAGAGATGGTCTATCCATGTGCTAAATTTCATCTAAATCTGTTTTGATGCGTTTACACCTTCCAAACATCCAAACATTATCTTAGTAAGAAGTAGTATTAGTAAGAAGGATTAATAAGCTTTTATACATTATTCTGCATTTGCCACTTACAACGTCTGCTTAATAAATAAAATAGGAATAGCCCTAAAGATGGGACCATTAGAGTATATTTTTTACATTAGCTAAACTATTAAATATTCATAAGTAGATAATTTATCTCATATTGTCAGTGGACCACTGCTCCAAATAAATGAACTTATTCTCGTAATACTAAATTTTATCCATACTATAGATATTATCACTAATACCTCACTCCTTTTATAATAAGACCGCTACATACAACATCGGCGAATGTTGACCTTACTTTGTACGATGTTTTAAAATGTTTATGATTATTTTAGTACGACTGCATAATCTTTTCGTTATCAATGCTTTGATGTTCGCGACATGAACATGACAAGAATGTCCTAAAAGAAGAGATATGGGAATGCAAAAAGTCCAAGGCCTCGCCGGCCATGTTGCGTCAGTGTTAGGGTTACCACACATAAATTAAGGAATGCCTGGCTAGGGTGCCTAAAATTCCTGATTCAGAAAAATGCATGGTTGTAGAAAGCTGTGGGTAATAAGTAAAGTCCAACAGATATTATAATGATAAGTATTTATTGATAAAATATTTTCTCATTCATGATGGAAATTCACAAATGCATGTCTCAGATTTATGTTGAAATTAGTCCGCACATTCATATCTTAAAATACCCGTCAAATGCGGTAAAAGCATGGCGTATGGTAACCCTAGTCGTTGAGGTCGGTGCAAGATTCAAATCTGTTCCTAGACGGGCGAGTTGCGCCGGCGCAGACGGGCAGCGGGGTGGCAACGGGCGGGGGCGACGTGGAAGAGGGCTCGGGGAGGCCGGGACGGGGTGTGCGGGGCGAGGATGGGTAACACAGAACCCGTCAGACCTGCAACCGGAGTCCGAGAGACCGAGACCCTCTCTCGCGAAATACCTCTACAGCCTTGCAACTTGTTTTAGACCTAACCTTTAACGAAATAAAGGTGATAATTGAAAAGCCAGATGTTACCATCCGTTAGAGTTTCTGTTCCTTTTTACAGCTCACACTAAAACAGCTTTAAATCTACATTTATCTAATGAAACCTCGCTGTTGACGGTTTTGACATAAGGATTCTATTTCTCTGCTTTTCATCCTTATTTTATATAAATATTTTGAACTTTAAAACAAGGTCTTTAAAACTTACTTTTCAATGAATTTGCGTAGGGCATTTGTACCTTTTTTGTAAACGAAAACAGATAATGCACAAGATATGTTTGGAGTTTCTCAGAATTGAAAAATGTTTGTCGTTAGTTGGACCATAGACTTTTTACTATATTTTTTTAACAAAATTAAGTTGTCGTTATTTGAAAGTTATAAAAACTGGTCAGTTGTGAAACGGATATTGATTTTTACTTATGCTAAAGACAAAGGTGCGCCTTTAGTTTATTTTTATAGTTTTCACACTTATTTTTTACTGATTTTACACTTTCCTATTACGAAAGCATTAAACTATTCTGTTTACCAAAGTCAAGACACCGTTCTAGACCTAAATAAGTTTAAAATAGTTTTTATTTTGGCACGTATTCAGACTAAGATATAAAGAAAGTCAAATACCCAACACTATTATTGATTATTTTAATTCTCAATTTTTGGCATAAATAAAATTATTTCCAAAACGCATCAAATTTAAAAAATAAACTAAATTTAATTTGAAAACAGAACACAACCCAATCAACAGTACACTTCTACACATTAGTTGTGGGAACGTACCCGTTCTTTGTCTACTGAATATTTATCCTGCGCATCGATACGTACGTTGCATTTTTATGAGAGAACTTGTCCTGCGGCGTCTTAAACGACCACAAAAAATGGTCACAGAGAATCGTCAAAGCTATCTATCCACCTCGGATTAGAGCCTCACAAGTCTACTGTTGTTTGCTTTGTCGAGTTTTTTTTTCACGCTGGCTTTCGTTTTTTGTAGCGTCAGGCGTGGTGTAAACGGCACCTGAATACGAAGTTAAGATGGTCAATTAAATGAGCGGTTGCTGTCGTCTTATTGCAATAGTTTATTTAGAGTAAGTAGGCAAATGATAAGAGGGATGTTAAGTTAAATCTTAAATAAGTTTTTCATTATTACAAAAAATATATCGATGGTTGGCAGGATATTATTCGCGATATTGAGTTTTATACATATTGACAATCAGTACATTTTTCTTCGTTTTTTAGAAAGTCTCAATTATTAGAAAAATTATGTTGCTTAAGTCAATTAGTTTGCACCCCCTGGATATATTCCATACCCATTGTACTATTTACATGTAAAGTGCTACATTAAGTGCAACGACTATGAAAAATGTTTTTTTTTATTATTTATTTTTTTACTTCACATACTATTTAGTTTTGTACATAGGCGGATTTAATGACGAAGGCATTATGTCCCAGTCAACTTTAACGGACAACTTTAAAGCACAACGGAACCGCGAGCAAAATCAGGTGCATAAGTGTGTGTTAGACTTGCATAAGGATAAAATAGGAAAAAATAATTTGTATAGCTTGGTTTCCAGGTAGCTTTAGGTATAACAACAAATGACTAAAACGTCTATAGGCTGAATGAGGGGAAATACTACCTTTTTCAAAGAAAATCTGCAGAGTTTGCGCTATATGAAGGAAATATTGTAAATACATTAGTAATACCTATGCATAGTTGCATTATCCTTAAGCTGTGTGCACGTAAGCCAACTAAATGTTTAGGTTCAGTATCCAAAAGCCATACACACACGAAATAGCCATTCGACGTTTAAAGGACTATGATATATCATATAGGCATATCTATAGAACTATGATTCTATCTTTTGAACAGAAAAGAGCACGCCAAAATGATCTTAAAATCTTATTACAGTGGCTGATATTGTGATGAATTATAATAAAACCAAATAGTGTTAGGTGCGGGCAGACTTCTCGTATAATTACAGAGATTATACATCGTTTGGTGGTAGTAATAATTGCATGAAAGTTTATAAAATTCTTATGCTTAGTTGTTTATTGTTGATAACTTTAAATGTTTAAGCAGCGTATGCATCGAAAGCTATCAAAAGGAATATGTTACGCCCGTTTTGCAGCTTATTTCATTGATGCTCAGCTCCTATTTGTCACAGCATTATTATGTATAGCCTATAACCTTCTTCGATAAATGGGCTATCGAAAATAAAAAGATTTTTTAAATTCGAACCACTAGTTCTTGGGATAATTGCGCTCTAAGAAACAAACTTAGCTTTATAGAGATGTAGAGTTTAATTCATCGAATGTGATGAAATTACATTACATTAATTATTTCATGTACTGCCTCAGTGACGTAGTTGTACTGCATGCGCGGTACGGCAGCGCTTTGAGGTCCTGGGTTCGAATCCCGGGTCGGGCAAAGTGATATTTGGGTTTTTCTGCTCAGTATCAGCCCGGAGTCTGGAATTTGTGCCCGATATGGCGATAGGCTCGCCCCCTATCACATCATGGGACGGAACACACTTGGCGAAAAGTGGGTGCCATGGTTGCGCCTCTGCATACCCCTTCGGGGATAAAATGCGTGATGTTGTGTGTGTGTGTGTAATTATTTCAAAATATTTTGAATAAAGTTGTGGACCTAAAGCTAAGTCAGTTTAGATTAGTTCTGTGTTTTTTTTTTTATTTCTTTGAATGACGATACGAGCTTGCCGTTCGCCTGATGGTAAGCGATACGACCGCCCATAAACAGTAGAAACACCATCCAACACCTTGAATTACAAAGTATTGTTTGGTATTCCACTGCGTTCGCCATCCTGAGACATGAGATGTTAATCTCATTATGTCCAGTAGTTACACTGGCTACAATGTCCTTCAAACCGGAACACAACAGCGACTACATAGTATACTGCTGCTTGGCGGCAGAAATATACATTGCGGTGGTATCTACCTAGACGGACTATCACATATGAGAGACCTACCACCAGAAAAATAGCATAGCCTAAAACTATATCTCGTAGTTTGTATTGTTTGCGTACTGGAACCCATACAAACATTTACTTTCAATATATTGTAAACATATATTATACTTTCCTGCTCGCTAAAATACTACGGGAAAATTTTAAAATATTTTTCTCTACCGATTCCCTACTATGCTAGCAATTCATTCATGAATATTCCACAAAACCACATAAACAACAGCTTTAAAAGAACTATGATTTATCCTCTTTGTTGCTACTATAAGTGTAGGGGAATGGCCCTGGATTATAATAAACACTTAATTTAAATATTTTCTTATAGTATAGAGAGATTTGCTAGAGGGTTTACACTTTATGTTTATTAATAATGTCTGTAGAAAGAGATTTGCTAGAAAGTCATTACACTTTACGTTTATTAACAATATCCGATTATTATAATTTATCGGGGAGTATCAAAAGTGAAAGAAAAGAAAGAAAAAATCATTTACCGGCTACAGATTGGGTGATAAACATATCTATATAATATATAAAAATTACTCTCTATTTCCCTTGGTCATGGCATCACGCGTGAACGGATGGAACAATAACGCTAATATTTTATTTGTTGTGTTAATAATTATTGAAATTTTGAAATTTTGTTGTCTTTGTCATAATATCCTAAGCTGTTTAATAGAGAAATACAATGACATGAACCTTTAGAAACCAATAAAGAATCAAACAAACATTCTTCAGTATGATGTATATCGTAATAAAATGTCGAGGTTAACTGTGGCTGTAGTCATCTGAGTTAGCCCTGTGGAATGACGAGGAGACTCTAACAGGTGCGAATCCAAGGCGGCGAAGGTGGTCATGGGCAGTACCTGACTCATGTTTTGTCAAAGTCCATATAAACTTACAATACCTACCTTTAGTTAAGTTGAGTATTGTACTTTATTTCTATTGTTGTCTATCAAGAAAAATTGAAGCATAGAGATTTGTTAGTATTGTATCATCCTGGTCTAATGAAAAGACCCCTTAACCAAGTCTTGGATTCGTCCCTGCTCGAAAATGTTGATAGCGAATGAAAGCGTACTGTTTAACGTGAATGGGCGATGAGTATTTCTTACAATCATGGTTTGTATTTACGGCATACATTCTTAAGTATCTAGAACTTTCCTAGAGAAACTAAGCGTGCTAGCTTGCGGAAACACCTTTGTAGTCTGCTTTTATAGGATCTACTACATTTTAGAATATCAAAAGTTAAATTCATAGTGTTCATATAAAAGTGTGTTTTGGGATTAAATTCAGCCCATAGCATTCTTTAAAAAAATAGCACCAATGATAGTATAGCCTCCAGATTAGCGCATTCAAACAAACGAAACTGCCGATTTAAAACATTGGGTCTCCTCCTAGAAAAAAGTCGCGCCAATCGTATTTTAGAAGCTATCTATAGAACATCGCACATATGTATAAAAAAAATTACATAATATTTATACAGTACGTTATCCTAATTATAGTGTTTTAAATTTTGTACATTGTGTTATTAATTTGACAATAAAAGTGACATTTAAATTGTTGGTTCCGTGCATCCTCCTTCTCTTAAACACACATAATTTTAATTTGTAATTAATACTGTTAAATAGATGATTTAATAACGAATAATTTACTAGTTTTAAATTTTCAAAAAGACTTAAAATTGTTTATTAAAGAAATTATTCGTAAATCAAATAAATCAAAAATTCATAAACAAATGCTCAAGGTCTTTTGCTTAGGACAGTGTCTTAAAAAGGACAAAAGATCGTATTGGTGACATTGTGTAAAAAAAATCTTGGAATTTAATCGTATGCAGTTACCTAATAGCCATAAGCTTAAGGAAAGTTAAATAATATTTGAGTGTTATATAATACTTGCGGAGGTATCGCGGCCTGTTAACCTCGTAACAGCCTGTGTCGTGCGGTCAACCACGATCCTCGCTTGATGTTTATGAACCACTTTATCTTGGTTTTGCATAATCGCTTTATATAGTATCTGTTATGTGTTGCTTAAGGTTTTGGCATTGTTAATACCTTTCTCGTAGAGGTCCTGAGGATTATTCCAGAATAAAATGCCTGTGTTAATCCAAGATATGGCCTATCTGTGTGTAAATTTCCCAAATTCGTATCACACGGCATTATAATTTTGCCCAATAGGCTCATTAGTTGTTATACGGTTGTGCCTCTTTTACTCATTCTTTCATATTTGGCAACTTTTTAATTAGTAATTATAACATTTACATGACTAAATCAACCAGTTATGTAACAGTGGTAGAAATTGAATTATTTATATTTATCTTTACATATATTTCTTAACATGTTAACATCCAATTAAGTAGGTAATAAAACTGTTTTTACTCCATATAAATATATGGATATAAATTATTTATGAGATATTTTATAATGATGCGGGAAAATGTACATAATAGTAACTACTTCGCAGACGCTATCTAGTTTTTTTATCTTTATTTAAGGGGCTTGGTCGTAACTTCACGACCATTTCGCTCGCTATCAAGTTGCTGAGAAACATTAGACTACATTGAAATGGACAATTGTTTCAGTAACTTCAGCAATTATTAGTTAGCCTCCTGGAGCCTTGGCATTATGCCCGTCATGCCATCCTACAGTTACGTCACAGAACATTACCAATATTAATTCAGAATACTGTACTTACCATCAGACAGACATCCTTTTAGTGTAAAGCAAAAAACAGCATAGTTTATGTATAAGTCGGTATACATATGTATAGAAATAACATATAATATATTCAGGTGGTCGACCGTAGTTTGACAGAGGTCTTGTGCAACATATACCGGCCGAACGGGTTTGCATTTCGCCTACTAATTTTTATAAAGCTATTTATGTATAGTTCGACGACTTTTAGATTTTTTGTTAGTGCCTACGTAATCTGGCTGGGTGGGTAGGGTGGCTATACTTTGCAATAACGCGAGACTTTTCGACATAATGGGTGGGAAAATGTAGGTAATTTATTTTGCGAAATTTTGTGATAAAAAATACTTATAATATTATGTAGAAACAAGCATATTTATTTTTATTTATCTTTCGGGGTTTGTTTTGCAGGGAGCAAGCCTACGTGATATTGGGAACGATTCTCAATTATCGATGAATGAATGGTAGATATGTGACTTTAATTTTAAGTATTGCCACGAGTGGGTCTACTGGGTTTAATATGCAATAACAGCTTGTTATTGCGTTTCATATGGCGAGTGAGTAATCCGTCCAAATACCCAGCACTCTTTTTAAAAAACTAAGTAAACAGCATCGCTCAAAAGTCCCTTTCTCTTTCCCGCATACGAACAAGTGATTCTTTACTATATCACTACAGTAGGTAAATAATATATTATGGAATTATTTAGTTCCCCCGAGTGTAGTGACGCACAACCTACGTACGTAAAGCATTATCCTTTTATGTGTTGTGAAGTCTGTGTAATGTATTTCTATCTGTAAGCAAGTAATTTTGCATTATGGTTGTATTGCATTAAGGTCCATTTTAAGTATTAATTATAACGCATCACAAAACTATTTTATTCATTTATTTAATACATAAATAAGATCTTTACAACTCATTAGTGAGGATGATCAGCGCAGTGGGTTACTATGGGTTGTTTTATACATCCATTTTGTGGGTTTTGCTACAGTTTAAAGGCAGATGTGGCTTTTTAATTTGGCTTCATCGTAAAACACTTAATATTTTATACTTAAAAACAGTTAACGTTTGATCACATTCCTTTTTATAGCGTATTTTGGCACACAGTTTAACTATGCCACTTTGTTTTAAAAGTCGATTCCAATGCTTAAAAATATTGATACCAGAAATATAATGAATGCGCTGCTAGCATCAAGATACGAGAATAAGGTTACATGCCAAAATAAAAAGAAAATGTATTATCCTAAATTAATATAGAAAATATTGTGTTATTATTGTGAGTTGGCTGTATTGTTATTGTTTCGTTTACTAAACGACGGCACGGCTATAACAGCAAATTGTATGGATTTTATGATGTCTGCATGCCAGGACCTGGTAAAACGTAGGCTAAGAACTATACAAATAATCCTCGTATAGGCTGGTACAAACATCTCATTGGATACAATCTCTCAAGATGAGTTGAAAACATGAGTTGATGGAACTTAAACAGGTACGCAAAAGATATTATAGTATACAAGTGTCTGCTCAATACACAGGTGCACTCTCTGTTCGTTCATTCTTTTAGTCCGGGGGACGGAAATCTGACATGATCTGAGAGAGATCAGGCGCAGGACCAACGGCTTTACGTGCTTAAGAGGCATGGGGTATCACATCGTCAACTTCCTAACTCCGAGCTGCAATTGAGTAATTTTTAAGATGGAAAAACCGAGTCAATTTTTTTTCGAACTTAGGACCTCAGCGTGGTAATCACACTCATCTATACTATTATATAAAGCTGAAGAGTTTGTTTGTTTGTTTGTTTGAACGCGCTAATCTCAGGAACTACCGGTCCAAACTGAAAAATTCTTTTTGCGTTGGATAGCCCTTTGTTCGTGGAGTGTTATAGGCTATATATTATCACGCTATGACCAATAGGAGCAGAGCAGTAATGAAACATGTTGAAAAAACGGGGAAAAATTATTAGTTTTGAGAGCTTCCGTTGCGTGCGCTGCGTAAACGCTTAAAGTTATGTAACAATGATGTATGACGGGATTGTTCCTCTTAAAAAGTTCTAAAAAATATATTATTAAACAAAGTCCCCCGCTGCATCTGTCGGCCTGAACTTGTTAAACTCAAAAACTACCCAACGTATTAAGATGAAATTTGGTATGGAGACAGTTTGAGACCCTGGGAAGAACATAGGCTCCCGGGAAATTACTACTTTTATAACGGAAAACTTTAGTCTGAAAAACTTTATAACGCGGGCGGAGCCGCGGGCAAAAGCTAGTACCGTATATAATCACAACTACGACACCGAGGCGGTCATAAATAATTCTACCAACAGTCATCTTTCTCCATATACGAGATATGGTGTTCCGTACACTCATTCTGTCCGACTCAACTGTACTGCAATCCGTACACCTGACTGTATGACATCAACAAATTAACAGCGTGTACTTATGTACGGAGTGACGCTCATAATATAAGAACTCGATTGTAAGTGTAAACCTGGATGTGAATAAAAAATATTAGTGAAATAAGTAAAATTATTTGTTGTTCAAGTGATTAATTAGGTTATAATTAGTGTTGCCCAAATTCAGTCTTGGTCTTGCAGTCTTGGTCTTGTTCTTGCGTTTTTGCAAGACCAAGACCAAGAACAAGACCGCGTATTTTTAGCAAGACCAAGACCAAGACTGACCGTGCAAGACTTGAGCAAGAACAAGACATAGCCTGCAAGACTCTTGCGTCTTGCAGCTAGGACTTAGCGCTATTTCACTGAGTAGTTAGGTGTAACAGTTCGGTGTATAGGTAGGTACGCTTAGGAATTCTATGAGACGCAAAAAACTGTATCAAAGAATATGAAAANCTGGACCTATGCGCATTACGACTAATACCATAAACATAGCGAATAAAAAATATCTATTACAATCAAACTGAGTGCATGCATAGCTATGTTTTAACCATCGGCACTTTGATAATGCGGCATCAAAGGTTTTGTACTTACTTCTCAAAGAAATTTGCCGCTTTTCGGAAGTACATGGTTATGATACACGCGCCGGCGGCTTCTTTTGAAATCTAAAACAATCGTTGCCGCCACGCCGAAATCATAACATTTGACACTATTTGATTGCCGCCATAGGGCGTAGGTATACTCATGCAAAATAATTTCGAATTTTAAGAGTACCTACAGGTGTTCCAAAGAATAAATAAGTTTCAGAGTGCTTAGAATGAAAATGAATACATTATACTGATCACGCAAGTAGTATTATGATTGGGATAAAATGGTAAGGATAGCCCGACTAGAAATTTAAAAGTGCGACCAATGGGGCCCCTCTTGGGCTTCCCTCTTGGGGCCCACTTTGGGATGTCACGCAAAGCCCTCTTGGGCCCCCATTGGGAAATCCCAAATGGGCCCCCATTGGGAAATCCCAAATGGGGCCCAATTAGAAATCCCCATCAGATCCCCAAAAAATCAAAAATAATTTTGAATTACGGACTCTGATGGTACTATAACTTTATATTTCGATTAGAAAGTGAACTATTGGTTGAATGCATCCTTGTCGTCAGTTGGGCTCGAACTCGGGTCCTCTTGATCATCAGTCGTTCACGTTAACACTGGTCCAAGCGGGAATATTACATTCGTCGCTTTATTTGATGTACATCGAATCAACTAGATGATATTACTAATATTGCGGTTAAATGTTTAATATTTGTTTCTGTTTTTTCGTTTATCTTAGTTAGATTTATTCAAGCGGAACTATTAGCAATAATTTACTATTTCAACGTTGGGATTTCCCACTTAAATCCCACTCAAGCCCCAATTAGGAAATGTTAACAATAATTTTTCATTTTTACTTTGGGATTTTCCCACTTTGGCCCCACTCGGGTCCCAATTGGGAAATATTAATAATAATTTTTCATTTTTACTTTGGGATACAATGATAAATCGTAAAACTCTTTTATTAAATTTCTTATAAGTTGAAGGTTCAATCTCTTTCTAGACAGATAAGTATTGTTCTTTAAAATACAGTCAAGTTATTGTAATTAATTTGTTTTTTTACATGTTTTAGCAAATGTAAGCTTATAAATCATAAATGTTTATTAAGAAACAGTTACTTCCATGGAAAACGACATATAGGTCAGTTGATTTTTCGAATTTCTTATCAAATCTTCAGTTATTTATTAATCTGCTTGATCTTTACTATGGCTATGTTAATTCAAGCTCACAATGTTCCAATTCTAATACGTTTTTCTAAGATTTAAAGTAAACTTTAATAAATAGTAATAGACTAATAGGTAATTGCAAGACTTGCAAGACTCTTGCTGCAAGACCAAGACCAAGACCAAGACTGGGAGCGCAAGACCAAGACCAAGACCAAGATCAGGTGTATTGGCGCAAGACCAAGACCAAGACTGGCTAAGTCTCGTCTTGTTCTTGCATTTGGGCAACACTAGTTATAATAGTGACGTTTTGGTTGCTATTTTAGTTCCGATTTTGAACCAATAGTTTATATAGATGTTCGTGTCTATAGAATATACGTCAATGTCTCACAGTAAATGTTGTAAGTCGAAGTATAACATGGTTACCAGCCCTGCATCAGCCGCGGTTAGCATTCACCGCACGTTTATTGATAACCGTGGGCTTGGACTGGCTGTAAAACCTTATGCCGTTGCTATGTGAATAATGCATTTAAATATGTGGGAATGTTTTTTATTACAATCTCATTCGACGAAATTTGGGTGTGAAAGTAATGGTTTATTTAATCGAATGAAAGAAGAAGGCGTTTACTCGTAACAGCCACGATTGTAGATTTTTTATACGCGCACTGCAAAGTAATTGCACTCCCCTGATACTAAGTCCAAAGGGGTTCAGGTAAAATAATGATTGAGGAGAGATGTTCGATTGACCAATAATAGAAGCAAGAAGTACAATTCTGGTGTGTTCTGTAACTTTAGGGAAAGTGAGTAATTATTAGGTCTCCAAAAGTAATGATTCTGTAACAGTTAGGACGTTATTTTTACTTAGTCGATCTAGCACATCTATGACAGAAAAATAGTTAAACTACCATTAATATAGCTAGCTTTACAGGCTAAGAAATATACTACGCGAGAGCTTCAAAACTCGAAGAATACATTTCTACCCACATATCTGTCGGCTCCAAATCACCGACAAAGGCTTCTCTTATCTAATTTATGTCAAGCGTCAAATACTATGACCTACATTTGTTTAGTGCTGTTTAGTGTTTGAATTACGATTAAGAAGGTTGATAAATGTTATCGTGTGATCTCAAGGATAGATGTTTTAGAAATGCTGAATCACTTTCACTAGTTTTTAAAGGATTACGATTGCTTTTATCTCTAAAATTGTCGGCGCATGCGCAATTAAACATTGAATTCGGAAGTTTATTTCTGTTCTATAAGAAGGCAAGTATTAGTTACAATGATTATTTAATAAAAAGGTGTATATGTTATAAAGTCTTATGTCACGTTACGATTGAGCTCATTAACAAATTGTCTTAGTATCGCGTAAGCATCTATGGATATTTGTCTTCTAAAGAATGTTCCATAATATATGATACGTACGGTACATCATGTGTTGTTGTTAATACCCACGGTAAAGTGATCCACTGCGCCTGATGGTAAGTAGAGTGGGCTTCAATAGAATGTTGACTGACGAGAGATGATTACCCCTTGACAGTCGATACAGTTATACCGGCCTATGGCCTGATCCCGGAACGCGACACACTCATGTGGTGTACACTATGGTGGGTTCTAACACCTTATAGGGGCGGGCGGATATAAAATATATCCTACCACCAGCAAATGTTAATTTCAACGTCAATATCTTAAAAATGTCATATTGTAGTTTGTTATAATAATAAGTGAGTGCAGTACAATGTCGTATCTACAACTTTTTGTTAAAATATCATTGATCGGTTACGAAACTAGTGTAACTCGTATATAAAGTATTGATTCAGGTTTCATTGTTGAAGCTGGGAATTGAAGCCGTCTTGATTTTGTTTCTTTTCTATGTCTGCATTTTTTATATTAAATTTAGACAAATGAGTGAAGCGATCTCCTGGTAAGTGGTAATCCCCGTTCACAAACACAATCAGAATCATTGTGGATACGTTTTTGACCCGTTCGGCAGTCTTGCAAACCATACAACCATTTGTCCCAGAGTTGGTATTCTAGTTTGATCATTTATTCCTCTTGATGTATTCTTGAACGGCCTCTAAGCAATTGGTAATACAATTATATTCGTTTGAACAGGATCAGAGGCCAAATGGCTACAACGGTTGGTATTGGAGGGACGAGCCTCACTTGACCTCCCGACCTGGTGGAATGTACGCGCGCAGTCATGCAATCTTATCTGTAGGTATTCGCTAGCCACTCGGGCACAAGTTAATGGATCAAGTATTATTGATATGTTCGATTTAATAAAATTCTTAACAATGACTCATAGTGGTGATATATATGAAATTTGAAGACAGATTCCATCGCTAAGGACGTAGAATGAATTAAAAAAAAATATTCCAAAGAAAAATTATCGACACTCGACTAGTTAATTGAAAATAAAAATTGTAAATAGATTTAAGGAGGTCCAATTCCTCTTTCTTTATAGGTACTTATCAATTCATTCCTTTTAATGACGGCAATGATCGTAATTTTTCTGGTAACATGAATGTTTATAATCAGCGGTGAATACGTATGATGAGGCGCATTACCCAATTGCTTATTTACTGGACAATAATAATAAATTGTCATTCTTAGGTTCCACAAAAGAGACATTGGTGGCATTGATCTATTGTGTATTCATTCTGGTTGCAATCATCTCTACATTGTGCACAATGCACATCCGCTTGTGATGCGAAGATGTCCAACATTGCTAAACATGTTCGGCATCACGTGTAACACCAATGTTGTCACAAGATTGTAGGGTCATAAAAAGCTGATTAATTTTAAATAAGAATGTAGTGTTCCAAGATAATGCAATGTTGATGCGAGAAAATTCCGTAGCTTGATAATATAAATACATATTGTTTTGGGTCGTTACGTAATGTTTTATTATGATATGATGCCGATGTTTGTTTGTCCGCGTTTCGAGGCCGTAATGATTTGTCAATTATTTAGCTTCTGTTGGCAGTTCGCTCTCGTTATAGTTTATTTCTGGTATAAAAAAGGTCTGGTTTTTATTTAGGCATGATGTCGCTCTCTACAGCCGTTTTCAATAAATCCCAATCTCAATGTTCAATCTGATTCTGAGAATGAACCAATCAAAATAACTCATTTGTAAGAATATCAAAAAGATTCCGGATTCGAGTTCGCTATTAGGCAAAGTTTTATTGTATTTTTTTGTTAAATGTTAACTTGGAATCTGGAATTCGTTCCCGATATAGCGATAGACTCACCTAAGACATTACGCGACAACCACGGCAAAAGTGCCTTTGCCTACTACTTTAGGGATAATAGGGTGAGGTGTGTGTATTTTTGTTTTTGAATCATGTCAACAGTTCGTTTTAAATACTTTGATGCATAGGTTTCAGAATAAAATGTCACATTGTCCTGAATGTCGCAAAATGCCTACACATCTACATATTAATATACTAACTGACAATGACAGAGAAACTGTAGTCACACCTGAATTCATTGAAATTAAACGAAAATATACCTTATATAGAACATATTACTGACTACATTGTTAATTATTATTATAAAACGCACCTGGTTTTTCTGCATGTTATTATCCTTTAAAATATTCAAAGTAATAATTATATTTACATTACCACGTATAGTAATCGAGTGGTTTATTTTTATTATTGACGAGTGGTTTATTTTTATTATTGATTATAATCATTACCTATTGTTGTTTAATGTAGCTTATATGTTAAACTAACAGTTAATATAAGTGACATATACACTTATTAAGGAATGCCGTCTGAATATCAACCACCAAGGCATTGCAACCACAGAACGTAAAAATGTTGCTATTTGTACCTATCAAACAGACTTACTAGCTTGTCTTCAATCAACCTTTTTTTGGACACTACCCAAAAAACACGTTATCTCTACCACCATGTGGGGATCAGTGGAACGATTATTATTTTACCGGTCTTCTGGCCCAATGTCGACTCGGGAGTATAGCATCATTCGAGCGAGCATTAGACCGAGTCTCTAACCCTGTGCATACACTAGCATACCAACCAAAACCCGCAGAGTACTTATTCGGCACCCGGGACGGCCCCGGGGTATCTTGTTGCACTGAGATATCATGCCTTTAATCAACCATGAGTCTTCTTCTGGCATATAACCGTCTATTTCAATAAACTATCCCGATCGCTTCTTTCGTTCTATCGCAAAAATTGAGCAATTACATTTTTTATTTGCTTAAAAATTATTTATTTCGTTTGATTTTATTCGCACCGAAGATTAAGATTTGGATTATTTATTTAAATCGGCCCGTAAATTGTCAATTCTCAATTATAATATACTTAGTCGGAAGACATTGTTTGTTTCAACACGATATACTCTGGTTCCACTTAATTTATTTTTATTTTTATTTATGTATTTTTTACCGCCACTGGTCAATGAACGATGCGAATCGATTTTTTCAATCTATCACAAAAATGGATCAATCTGAACAACATTTTTTTGACATGCTTACAAATGATTTATTCTACACTGCAATATCCTTCAAACTGAAACACAAAACAGCTGAGGCAAATTTACAATTACAATTGATTGGCGGCAAAACAGACAGTGCCTACTCAACTACTTCTTAATATAAGAGACCTACTTAGTAACTTATCGTTTTTCTAAAAATCATGATCGCAAATCCACGACCAGCGTAGATAACAAATAGCTCCCGTAGCACTTGAACTAATTGAGCCGCTCCCTCAGGACGCTGGCTCGGCAATTACTTAGGCCTTGGCCGCCTACACTCTGATTGCTACCAGTGTGTTTTGACGCCGCGTTTAATGAGGCTCATATTTCTTTCGATTCTTATTGTAATTAACAGATGGTGGAAGTTAATGTATTTATGCTTTTGTATGGGAATGTCGGGATCAAAGTTGTTTGAATTTGCAAAATGGGTTTTACTACTGGATGTTGGAGTTTTGTTTGAAGCAGTGATAGGAAAGCTTGGTTACTTTTAGACGAAGTGTAGATGTCTAGTAATAATATCCATTCCATTTTCACGTAGACTTACGAAGTATTCACTCGGTTTGTTCCCAAAAAAATGTAAACCAAATACAAATATTTATCAAATAATTCCTTCCTTAGCGCCTAGTATTTGTGATTTCCTAAGTAAGACAACTATAATTATGATATACAAAATTACACACATTATTAACAAATATAGACCGAATAAGTGCGTAGATTTCATATTTCTGGAACAACATTGATGAAACACCTACATGAGGCTAATAGATCAGTGTTTAATACTTCAGTTATACGTCCTGTTGTTGAAGGTCGGTACATAAAGATACATGCTTGCTATTTACGGACGCTAGGAAGTGGACTATTTGCATCCACTTGTGTTCATCAGGTGTCCTTGTTGCAGTATACAGCGCCGCGGCTCCGTCCGGGAGTGCATAGAGATAATTTATATTTATCAGGCGTTGGTCACGGACCGATTTGTTAAATATTTCCTGGAGTAAAAGTCACTGATACTAACAAAGGATACAATGGTCTGCAGGTTGATCCAGGATATATACCTTTATGATATAGGGGGCGAAAGAGCATATGGTTCACCCGATGAACATCTACAGTACCAAGGGGTGTATATTTGACGGCTTTTGAGGTGGGAATACACTCTTCATTTGAAGGTCATCAGGTCGTATTTGTTCTGGCGGCAATTAATTTCATAGTATTGAAGTAAATATATAGTTCTTTTAAATAAAAAAATTGGAAAGATGTAATGAATTATTCCATAGTTTTTTCGGATGGTCTAACTAATGTGGCAAATTTCATTCAATTCCGTTGAGCGGTTTTTGCGTTTGCACATAATTTCAAATGTCTACACAAATTTTCTGATTTATACCAAATATTAGTAAGAAGTAAGATGAAATGAGCGACCGTCTTAATGCTCAACCCTACTTAACAAAGAAGGCTTGTGAAGCACGGGGACAGTGTAATATAACTGATATTGTCCACTGGCGAAAGGAGAAATTTTCCGAAAGGGAATCCGACACAAAATTTAAGTACTATTATGCATAAATGCTGTCTGCAAATCGTTCTGATGATAATTAGATTCTACATAAAAGGAAGCCGACAGGAACCATATGGACCCTTTGCCACTGATAATGTTATTTCTTTACAGATCTAACGATTTGTCAACAATGGATACACAGCTCCAGGCCGCAGGGCGCTCCAGGGCTGAATCTGAAACCGACTCAGCAGTCTATTTGAGACAACGCTTTAATAAATCACGTGAGTACTGAGTGAATTACTGATGGTAGGTCTCATATGTTAGAGTTCGCCTGGGTAGGTACCACCACAATGTCTATTTCGGCCGCCAAGCAGCAGTGTGTAGTCACTGTTGTGTTCCGGTATGGAGGACATTGTAGCCAGTATAACTACTGGACATAATGAGATTAACATCTCGTGTCTCAGGATGGCGAGCGCAGTGTAATTCAAGGTGTAGATGGTGTTTCTACTGTGTATGGGCGGTCGTATCGTTTACGATCAGGCGAACGGCAAGCTCGTCTCGTCATTCAAAGCAATAAAAAAGTGTTAAAATTTCAAAATATAAATACATTGAAATTATAATAAACAATATACTTGCAATATGGCACGTAGTATAGGAAAAGAAGCGTCTGGTGCGGTGATGAATGTTTAACAGGTAAACCGTGGGGTGGTTACAATTACACGTAAACAATTGTGGTTATTGAAAATGTCAAAACACTTGTGGTGTTTATGTTGTCTCTTTTCCTTATTTTTGCACTATGCCTACTTTATTGCATGACTGCCTCGGCGGCGCAGTTGTACTGGATGTGCGGTACGGCGGCGCTCTGTGGTTTTGGGTTCGAATCCCGGGTCGGGCAAAGTGATATTTGGGTTTTTACGCTCAGTATCAGCCAGGAACACACCTGGCCAAAAGTGGGTGCCCTGGTTGCGCCTCTGCATACCTCTTCGGGGATAAATGTGTGATGTGTGTGTGCTTTATTGCTTTGATGTTAAGGATGGTTTCATTTTAGGGCTTCAGTAACGCCACTGACAGTATGAGGTTTGTGATGATTTCTGTGGTTGTATGATCTTGGTGCAATTAACATGGCAGGGACTGTATCTATCCATATTAGTTCATATTATATTTCAGATAGAATTTCACCTCCTTTGCCAAGTGGCAGTGTAGAAAGGCTGGTAGGATGGAGTCCTGTTAAAACACGTTGATGTTTCGGAAAAACTGAATCTTTATTACAATTCTCTATTAAGAATATTTTTTTTTGTTATAAATTACATTTTTACTTTTCTATCCCTACAGGATTTCTAAGTAATCATAAAAGTCACAGGTTCTAACTCCATGAATTTTAAACAAATCTTTAGATTGACTTTCTAATATAATTTGCCCCTGACTTGATCCTTTAGATACACCTGTCATAAGGCGTTAATTCTTACTCCCACTTACCTAGAAGTAAGTATATATACATACATTTTGCTAACGAGTTAGCAAATGAAGACATTATATAAATAATTTAGATTTACAATAAACGAGCGGTGTGGGGCCAGCGGTCCTCATGGTACCGTGTTATTAAAGCCAGGTACAGCTCGATTGTCGTGAGTCATGGCCCAGCGCAGGTAGGATCCTCGATAGCCGAGTCATTTTAGTGATGGAAAGGAGTATTGATTTTGTATCGATGGTTCTCGCATTTGTTAATTTTCGTCTGCATCCCTTCGTTTGCTGCAAAATCTAATAATGAAAAAGAAAGTCCTTTCGTGACATTAATGTTCTATTGTGCAATTGAGATAAAAAATAACTTAGGCGATTATCTATCTGCCTTTACGCATCGATCTTACAAAGAAATTACACCTTAATAATCGTTTAAATCAGAATAAAACAGGGATTGCAATTGCTGTTCGTCGGCAGCTGGCAGATATATGTATAATGACTATTAGGTGTTGCCTGCAGCTTTGCCTACGTAAAAAGCCTTTCCTGCTACAAAAAGGCCTAAATCACTAAAGCGATCCTTTGCGCCATTGATACAACAGCGCCATCTTTTAGAAAGTTTTTTATGGAAGCAAATCCCGAAATAAAAAGTAGTCATATGTTAATCCAAGACATTGGTCTATTCATGTGCCAAATTTTATTCCAATCCGTTGAACGGTTTCTGAATTAACTTCTAACAAACATTCAAACATTTTCACAAACTTTTGTATTTATCATATCAGAAAGGTAATATGAGGAATGACAAAATAGTAAGGTAAGATTTGGCAGCACACACTTCTAGGCTTATTTATTTTTAATTACGTTGTTTTAAGACTTACCGACCCGAGCCTTCAACTGTATATTATCGATACATCATCGGACATCACTAATGGCGCGTAAATGCAGTAGTCGTAACCCGAGACTACTTTCCTAACGGGTCCTTCTCCGTCTCTCTCTCTCTCCCCAAAATTCCCTATCACCGTCCTTCTCTTGCGTAGGTGTAACCCAAATAACTGAGTGCAGTGATAAGGGTTTTCTAAGAGTTTTCGATGAATAGGTTTGTTAAGGCGTATTGTTGATTGGAAAGTATGGGATGTATAGAATTTGATAGTATCTTATGGTACTTTTAATTATACGACGGAAGTCATTTGTATGGGACCTTTTTAGTTTATGTTTTGCGTAGGGCAAAGAGATGTTTGTAGAAATGTTTATGCAAAAATCTTTATTCTTATATATGCTTTAAGGCGATACCTCAAGGTCCATTTTCATACATTTTGTTTCGCCTTTAATCTGGGTAACTAAACAAGTATTGGCAAGTAAAGAATTTAAATTCACGTCTAGTTAGTGATTAGTTCTCGCAGTTGAAGAAAAATGTAAAAATAATTAATAATCATGGATATTTCTGCCTTTAAAATTTCGTCATATTAAATTTTAAAGGCCGAAATATCCATGATTATTAATTATTTTACGTTTTTCTTCAACTGCGAGAACTAATCACTAACTAGACGTGAATTTAAATTATTTACTTGCCAATACTTGTTTAGTTACCCAGATTAAAGCCGAAACAAAATGTATGAAAATGGACCTTGAGGTATCGCCTTAATGTAGGGCGATGCAAATGTAACCGTTGGTACAAATAATGAAATTGAAACGCTAATGTAATTATAATAAGATTTAAAATCACGGTGTGCACATGAATGCCTTGCTGTATTGTCGTGTCGGTAACTTCGCCTTATATCGCGGACAAAAGTTAGCCTTAAAGATAATGTATATTTGTAGATTTTATTTCGTTTCTATATATTATATTGATTAAACGGCACAATACTACGAGGCGACTTGCATACCCGAGAGATCTATTGAACTTCGAAGGTACCTACATAATAATTTTACCATCAAATATCTAAAGCATGAAACAAATACCAAAATATATGCAGTGGTATTTTTCTTCAAAGTTCGGTTACTTCGAAAAACCTATTGATATAATGTCTATAAACAGGTAAGTTATTGTAAGTATAATTTGTATATATCTACCGGTAAAACAAACTAAGGCAGAATGGAAAGCCAATAAATCGGCGTTGATTTATCGTGGGCATGCGCAACGTGGTAGCGGCGTGGTAGTTAAGGTCACCGCCAGAACAGGTTCTGCGACCACGGGATTCCAATCGATACCGGGATTTGGCTACATTCCACGCATGGCTTCTATGTTTTATTGCTACATAATTGTGGGAAAATGCGACAAATAAGTTACATAAACTAGTAATTATTTAATTTTCACATCTTACATTAATTTAAAAATGATGTAGAACTAGTAGACTGACTAAGCAGGATGCAAAAGTTCGGGCGAAATGAAAGGCTCGCAGAAGCAAAGAGGGGCTCTGGCATCTAAACTGGGATAACGCCTTCAGAATAAGAAGCAGATTTACACTTCAAACATGTTGAAACGGACTTAATGCCACAGTTGTTCTTGTTAACTCGAGGTGGTACAAACTTCAGACTATAGAGGTACAAAAAGCTATTTGGAATGAAATAAATAATTGATCAGAACCTATTAAATTGTATACATTATTTAGATTTCGTCAATATTAACTCTACAAACTGTTCGGAAATCAGTTCTCATCGAGAAGAACTGGTAAAAAACTCGTGTTGCAATGATAGACCAATAATGTTATGTAGTCCGTAGTAGACCGTGTAGTTTAAAATATGAAATCGATCAAATAGAGCTGTTCTCCAACTCTACCACGGTCAAAACATAACTTACATTAGTTCATTCTTAATGTTATAGAAAGTTTTTGTTTGGCATAAATCCTTGGAGTTATTAGTGCAATTTATAAGAAACTACATTTTCCTTGAGTGCTTTAATTTCTACCGTGGGTATAGATTTTATGCTGGTAACGAGCCGAACCGAGTACTAGATTTATTTTCTCATAATATATGGGATAAACTAATGTTCCATAGTTACAATTAATATCGATGCGATTTTACTTGGTTCATTTGTGTTCAGGCTATTTACATAATATTTTTTTTAATTTAACCTTACGTATAGTTACCATGTAATAAAATGACGAGCTATTAAGATGGTTTTATATATTATTTATGATACAGCATATTGAAGTTCCAATCTATAAGAGAAGGTGATTGGCCTCAGAAGGCTTTGTTAGCCTCGTCATCCTTTTACTACACCTAATTGCACAATATTAATGCGCGTTTGCCTACTAAGGTAAAAAATATGTTTAAACTTACCGCTTTACTACAAAAACTTTGTATACGTTTAATTAATTAGTGTTTTGTCTTGTTGAGTTAAATGTCGTTAACCGTCAAAGAAAGAAACAAAATTATGTGTAACTAAACAGCTGAACTTAGCGTTTATAATAAGGCCTGGGCAAGATTACCGATAAAACGGTGGAGCCATTTTTAAAAGAAGAAGTAAGGCCCATATTTATAAATAAATATCTTTAATTAGATTATAACGGTGAAGGGAAACATTGTGAGAAAACCTGCATACTTGAGAAGTTCTCTATATGAATATTGAGGGCGTGTGAAGTCTACCAACCCGCATTAGGTCAGCGTGGTGGACTAAAGCCCTCTCAGTAGTAGAGGAGGCTCGTACACAGCAGTGGGACAGTATACAGGGCTGACATTATTGCAGATTACATAAAATGTGTTTTCGATTCGAAAAGCATTAAATAAGTATTACTTACCAGTGATCGTAGTAAAGACGGCCCTCTACAATCGTTAACGCTATAGAAATGACGTATGTTAACGATAAGTCTGTTACTTGGATATATCATTCATATATGTATATATGGCGGCCCCAGTATTGGATTTTGGGGTAATATAGAGATGAACCCGCTTCCAATCATAAGTTGGACTTAGGTTTGGCGAACCGCGAGCGCCCTAAGACCTAGGTTATATTTTATGTACTCCTTGGGCTACCCCTTGGAGGATATGTGCGTGGTCATATTGTGTGTATATAGAACTAGATACACCAAATAGCTGTAACAAAAATGTGTAATACTATGGATTTTCAAAACGATTCACATACCTTATGGCATTATTGATTACGCTACATAACATGAGATGTATCGGGCACAATGGAGGTTAACTAGCTAGTCTAGATAAATTAGTAGTTTCTCACGGCGAGAGCCAACCTGGCTGTCTGACCCGTGACTCACGCGCACATACACGCTGTGTGTGTGTGTGTGTGTTAACGTGTGTGTGTGAGTGTGCGCGCGTATATGTGTGCGTGTTGTGAATTCAAACAAACACGGCCTGGCAACAATATTCATACTTTTTTTAATGAGACAAGCAAGCCTCTCGCCTAATGAACGCCTCAAATATACATAAGAAGTAACAACTCCCAGAACTGAGTTTTGCAAAACATTGCTGTTAAATTAATAGTTGTTAAGTCTTAAAATGACCAACCTTTATCAGTATAAAATAACCCTATACTCTCTTCAATAATTAATTAATTATAGTTAATTCTCTATAGGTACTTTAAATTTGAACACGACAGACCTTACTACAGCTTGGCATTACAAATACGTTATGTATATCAGGTACCTACTCCCAATTTATTTTAATTATGACATTAAAAAACACCATGACCAAAAAAATATTAATAACAATTTAATAGGATTTCCTTTAAAAACTGCTGATTAAAAGAAAACATTATGTAATTAAGAAAACAACATCAGAACAAGAGTTTTAACCCAAGGTGTAAATTATGCTCCCCATCAGATTGTAATAGTGTTAATATTCGGAGTTGAGGCTCATTCAATCAGTCCGGCGAAAGGAATGCAGTCTCGGTTGCTCCAGACCGTGCACACATACAAACACATGCTGTGTGTGTATGTGTGCCGCTCTACTATTGTGTAGTAAGTCATCAAAACTCGACTCACGTTTTCGTTGCAAAGGATAATAATAATTTGGAATGATATAAGTTGTGTTAAGTTTGAGGGATTCTAAAGGTGGAATCTATAGTTTAATGCTTTGTTTTGTAAATTATCAATTGTATGGAATAATATATTTATATTTTTTAAATAATATTTATTTACAAAAGTACCATTTTTATAAAAAATAAACATTCTGCTTATGCTGAGCAATAGCGTGGAAGTTATTATTATTATGTAATCTAAATTCACAGGTAAATAAAAACATTTCTATTTCAGATCCCATATACAACAAATGACCTTTGGAGTAAAGGTGAGTCTCACAAATTATAATATTAAGATAATGATTTGTGTATCGCAGTTCAATATTCTTGTATTAATTATGGATTGTTCCGTCAAATTTTTACTGAATTTGATACAATACAAAAAATGTCGGATATAAAAAAAGGGATGTAAAAACAGTATTTTTTTTTATTTGTGTATTACAGAAGAATAATGACATTTTATTAAAACTATAGAAAAATGGTAAATTATATGGGAATTTTGTGAGTATTGGAATAAAGTACCTAAAGTTGAAATAAAGGTAACATAAGCTTCATGAACAAAACAGAAAATTACGATTTTTACTACCATATAAAAGTAAACAATTTAACGAGTTAAAATCGAGTTTCCAAACACTTTGTTTTCCCTAGTAGCGGATAAGTTGCACATAATATCTCACAGCGTAGACACACAACGTACACACATACAATATTTTTTATTGCTAATGATGTTAATATAGTTACTTTATAACCAGTTTACTGTGGTATTAAAAGTGCCATGTTAATGTATGGAGTTTGGGTAATGATTACACGTTTAGCATCGCGGATGTGGCTTTAAATACTGTTAGACAAAATTTAGTTATCACTGTTGTTAATTGTTACTTGTCATTGTAATAGTATGCAATCTTTATAAAATGCTCGCCTGTATACAATAACTATGTTAAGTAGTTTTCTCAGTAAGTGATTTATTTATAATCTTATGAGAAATAAACGATTCTTAAACCTAAACCTAAACCTAGATCAAGCAATATAGAATGTAAGTGAAAAGGTTTGCTAAGTACATGGGCAAAGACAGTTTTCGACTCAAAGGTGGGCTCGATCCAATGATCTATTCTCGAGTATTGACATTGAGACGTAAGACCGGTGAAACCAGCATAACTGTTCCACTCAACCTTCCCAGTGGTGGGGAGGGAGGTGTTAAATCTCAAATTTTGATCCAATGGCCCAGCAGTATATGATAGTTCTCAGATGAAATGATTTATTTTAACGACTTAAAATTTATAAAATATGGTATGGTGTACTCGGGACTTATAAATGTAATTTTTTTAAGAATGTATCATTCGTTTTATATTAACTTTGTTATATTTTAATGTAAATTTGGCACAGATGTTTCAGACTAACATAATAAAGACGTTTCACCCCAAAAAAATATTTTATTTTTATTTCGAGAAACTTAATTTCAAATAAAATTTATAACTGTCTATAATATTACGAAGCAAGCAAGCAGGTGTCCAATAAACTGTAATAGAACGCGACACCATGACACAGCAACTGTCATTGCTATTAATAACTAGGTTTCTGAGTAATCACGGCGCTAGTAATAATTACAGCAACGAATCAAAATTTCTAGGTAGTAGGTTCTTCAAGTAAGAATCAAATGTAATAATGGTATGTTTTCTAGTAAAAGTCCGTCGGGGGGGTGTTCCAAATGTCTTAGGCAAGGCTTGTTCTGTTTTAGTTCGAAGGTATTATGGCCTTTAACATTATTAGACATTACGAGATTTATAAATTAAAACCCTTTCCCGAGAAAACGGCTTTGAGCATTTGTTCCTTATATTTTGGGCGCACGAGTTATGGTGGAATTATGCAAAGATTTACGAATTATTTCACAAACGAATACAAGTCTTTATGACAAATTTAAATTACCAAAATATTCCTTATTAAATTGTCTATTTAATAATGTTGGTCACAAATTAAGATGACGTGTACTTTACATTATACATGTTTTATAAATTTTAGATAGCTTCTAAAAATACGCTTACCACGCCGTTTTGCTGGGGGAGTACCATAACTTTAAAGTCACAGGGAAAATAGCGCAGCTTTGTTAAAATATGGCGAAATACATGACACGAGAGGCGACTTCGTTTTATTGTGATTGATCAAGAGAACAACATGTCACTCACGAATTAGTCTATTAACCAATTACAATAAAACGACACGGGTCTTCGCGTCGTATTTATTTTACCGCATTCTAGGGCCGCAGCGCAGTATTGTACTCTCCTTTGATTTTCAATTAAGTATTTAAAGATCTAGATGGCTGCTACTGTTTATTGTCAGTAACGTTTACCATCAGATGAAAGGCTCGCTCGTCTTGTCATCCATATGTATCAAAAAGTAATGGCAATCAATTTTAAATAATATTAATAGTAAAAAGTTTGAATTCGTTAACATTACAATATGGAAAAAGGTTCAAGTCTGTAGATCCAATGTAAAGTTGGGTAGAGTTTCTGTCGTTTACTGGAGAGGAATAAGGATGACGATGAAACCAATTGTATTAAGGAATTTTCACTAATTGTATGGAAAAAAAAAAGAGGCAGATTACGCTCATTAACTCGAAGATATCCCGGTTAAATCGGGATACCATTTTAAACAAGGAAAATTGCACTTTCTTACATAAATCTTGACACTCGAAAACAATTGTCATATAAAGATTATTCATCATCATTTCCTGCTTGTTTGAAGATTGTAAATAAAAGCCTGCGATTACAATGAATGCTATTTCATGATTCAGTGTTAGTTTAAATTGTGAGTGATTCATGCTCAAATCTGTTATTGTAAGTATTAATCATCAATCTTTGTGGAGCAGCGGTGAGAACGAGAAGGCATGGGTTTAAGTCTTGTTTGCGACAATGGATAAAAACTATAATACCGTTCTACTTTGAAGGATATTTTCAAGAGCGTCGCAAGGCGATGGCCCACGGGGAGAGGAAAGTTGATATGGACAATGAGAACAGTATGAATTGTAGGTAAAGTCAAAAGCACATGTGCCTTCCCCACACTCTCTCTCCCGCTTTAACAATAACATAGAGCAGAGCATAATTTAACGTACAGAATATTAGGAATGGAATTGGCGAATTTGTTCGAGTTTTAGAACCTATAGGGAGCCCCGCTACCCCTCCCTGCCCCCCCTTAACGACGTCCTTGGCTATTGTAACTAATATAACTACACCGCATTGTGAGAATTAAAATTTAATGTCTAACTGTGACGAGCGCAGTGTATTGATAAGTACTTTGTAATTCAAAGTTGAAGGGTGCATTGAGAGAGGTCCTGACTCATGACTTACCATCAGGCGAGCGTTGTGCTCGTCACGTCAGTCAGTAATATAAAACTTGCTAAATCATATTTCGTACACAACTTGCATTATCAGGAGTTTTCATACGATAACACTACAATTTCCGATAGCTAGAACGATAACCTAAATAATGGTCGAAGTAAGAAATGCAAGCGAACAGACCTACTCTCTAACTAGGAAAGAAAATTTACCATTATAAATGGGATAAAATACTAAATAAAGTTTAAAGTAATAAAAACTTGAATGAACTCCCTTCATAGATGTTCGGAATTTTAAAAAGAGTGCTCAGCGCTCACCTCCCGGTAGACAACGGCTTGGCTGTGTCTTTTGAATTGCAAAGTCCATGGGTATCGGATGCTCCTTACCATTAGGCGGACCCCTTGCTCGTTTGCCTACTAAAGCAATAAAAAAAAATCCAGCCTTGTATTATATTATATTGTCATGCTGAGCAGAAGATCGCCATCCATTAAAATAATGTGCCTGTGTTTGTTTAGAAATGGAATTAAAGTAAAATATGGCGTTGAAATTCTCCCATCTGCTGTTTTATAAGAACTATTATCATAGAAATTACAATCAGAAAAGACTATATAATTGATGATGGCATGTTAACATTTCTTACTAGGTAATCCTCGCGGCCCAACGTTTCCAGATCCAAGCCAGGGGAAATTTAGCAGGATGCCATACTAGGGAATCCTATTTAGATTTAAGAGTGCGTTTCCTTTCTTCTTTTTCGCCGTAGGCGTAGTCGTTTTAGTGGCAGAGAGTCGCCAATATAATATTGGAATTCGTAACTGCAGGACATAACAAAAACTATGGGTATACATTTTTGAACCTGAATTGGTCTTAAAACCCGCTATAGAGGCTACGTAAGAGTGTCTTGTTCCGGGAACAGCCTGTTTATATCCGGTTCCAACAGGCAGGCATAATTATGTCCACTGCTGAGGGGTAATCATCTCTCCTCAGTTGATATTCTATTGGACTCCACACCACTTGCCATCAGGTGCAGTAAGATCACTAGGCCGTGCTACTGTATTAAGAAAAAAATGTATATTTATTTACACGTATACGTCTCACTTTATAATATTATGTTTCTATACGAGACAATAATTTCTATGTAATATGAACTTAAAATTCGACACGTTGCGTTTCAAATCACCTTACCAATCAATTTCAATCACAACTCCTCAAAACGAAATATTTAATCCATTTTAATTCCTAACAATGTTTGCTTGTGTTTGATTCTTCACTATTAGTGCTAATAAATCACTTTATCAGTTAATACTTTAATCCTCTTTGGAAAAATCTACGTTTAATTACGCATTATCAGTGTGGTGTGGCGCTGGTGTGACGGAATCGAAGTTGTCTCCTTTTAAAGTGTTTATTTTACGACAAATTTAATACAAAATTTACCTTAGTATTCTTAAATTGTGATCTATTACTCTAAATTAAATTTAAATCTAACTCGGAGTACAGTAATAGTGGAAATTATTCGTTACGCACGAGTTTTTAAAGGTAAAACAGTTAACTTATGTTTTTTGAGCAGGTCTTGTTTATGTCGTGGTTTATTTTTGTACATTATTGACTTATATGGTATATCACAAAATATTTATCACACCATTCATGTAAAATTGGACATTCAGTTAGTCAGTTATGTCAAACGTGATATGTTTCTGGTAATAGGCGTGGCTGATTGTGATAATAATTGAGTTATCTGCATTCAAAAAGCGGGTAAGTATAATAAAGAAATACTTTGTGCAGTGGTAGCTCGATTATTATCATTAACACACACACGTACGGGCGCACACATGCAACAACGCAGACATGCCTTTCATCCTCGAAGGAGTAGGCAGGAGCGCAAATGTTGCACCCCCTTTTCGCTATACGTATTCTGTCCAATCATGTGATGGAGCCAGCCTATCGCCATATTAAGCATACATTTTAGACTCTAGGCTGACATTGAGCACAAAAACCAAATATCACTTTGCCAGACACGAGAATCGGATCCTTGACTTCAGCACTGCAGTCGTACCGTAATACAACTACGCTACAGAGGCAGTCAGGAAGAAAACATCATTTTTTTATTGCTTTGAATAACGATATGAACTAGCCGTTCGCCTGAATGTAAGCGATACGACCGCCCATAAACAGTAGAAACACCAACCAACACCTTGAATTACAAAGTATTGTTTAGTATTGTACTGCGCTCGCCATCCTGAGACATGAGATGTTAAGTCTCATTATGTCCAGTAGTTACACTGGCTACAATTTCTTTCAAACCGGAACATAACAGTGGCTACACACTGTTTCTTGGTGGCAGAAATAGCCGTGCGGTGGTACCTATCCAGGCGGACTATCTAGAGACCTACCACCAGTAGCGTGTGGTTAAATCAACATTTTACATGCAGAAGTTCTTAGTCGCTGGCTGTTCGTTTTTTTTTATCTTAATTTAGGACCATTTTGACATAGTGAAAAGAGAGTGAACACCCGTAAAAACGGACGTATGGAGCTGTTCAGTTGAGCGATAGTTTTGTTAATTGCTGTTCGGATAATCGACGCTCTATTGTATGTAAATAGTATATTAAATGTAATTTTATTTATAATGTTTCTACATACTTTTATGTAGAATCGGTATATACTGATGGCCAAAGTAAATTATTGTTGTAAACAAATCGCACATTGATCATCAATTTGTCTTCCGCAACACCAAAATATCAAGTCTTCAAATTTAACTAACGCTATATGATTTTGTTGACATTACCATATCCAAGAATAGAAATCACAGAGGATAATTACATAGTGACACATAAACACATCATTACGGATGTGATGACGTAATATTATGTCTTATAGAGGATCGTGCGAAAATTTATGGCATTGCATTCGGACCTTTGTTTATAAGTTGGATAATTGTGACAACTTAATACTTATTTCAAAGCTCTTTTTATTATTATGTTACCAAAATAAAAGTAGCTTGAGATAAGTGAGAGAAAAGGTAGTCGATTGCTTTTTTACTTAACGTTTACGGTACAGAAATGCATAAACAGGAGAATATTAAGGAAAGATTTAAAAAAAAAATAAGAGAATAAATAAAAATTTGCTAATTTAAGCATTGATATGGTAAAAACTGGATGCGTAAACACAAAATTTCAGTTTATTATACAATATCTCTTTGTTTATTTTTTAGTTGCTTTCTACTTAATACTTCCTCTTATTAATTCTTTGTGTCACTATTCATAAAAGTATTTTAATTATCTATAGAAAATACCCTGTAGCGGAGATATAAATAATATTTTTCGTTTTATTTATTAAATCATTTTTATTTAGAGCAAATAAATAACATAAATCAAATTAAATGTTAATTATGCGAGTTATTCAATATAATATAATATGAATAATTTATTAGCATATGAATATATTTAAATGGGCATCATTTTGTTAGGTTAGTGGACTAGTTCTAATTTTCAGGTGGCTCTTTGGGTGTAATAGAAATATAGTTAAATTATTCACTAAACACAGTAACATAATTTTTTGAGTAGAATTTAAATGTTAATTCCGTTTTAATATTTTTTTTAGAAGTTCTAAGAAGGAACAGATCCATCATACATATTTGTTGCGTAACTTGCAGCGCTCGCAACGTAATCTTTCAAAAGTAATAAATTTTCACAGTTTTTGCAATATTTTTCATTACTGCTCTGCTCCTATTGATCATGGCGTGATGATTTATAGCCGATAGTCTTCCTCGATAAGTGGGCTATCCAACACTAAATATTCTTTCAGTTCAAAACAGGAGTTCCTAAGATTAGCCCGTTCAAACAAACAAACTCTTCAGCTTTATGTAAGAGTACAGATTGTCTGCGGCTCCGCCCGCGTGAAAAAGTTTTTCTAGGATAAATATATTCCCCGGATAAAATACCTATAACCCTCAGAAGTTATATACGTTAGCTTCCTATTAGAGAAAACAAAAAAAAACATCCCTATAGTATGTAGTTACTGAGATTAACGCGTTCAAACAAACAAATCCTTCAGCTTTATATATTAGTATAGATGTAGTTTTAAAGATAGTTTTACTGTAGAAGCATTAAAAGAAGATTGGTGAATTAAATCTGCAAGCAATGCGTTTAGAGAATCATTATTTATTTTCCTATTAAATTACGAATAGACATATTTATCGTTTCCACAGTATCTTATCGTGTGTCATCGAGATACGCGAAGTAATGTAACATCGTCGGGAGTGTGGTTCGCACGTCTAGTATTGTAATTTTTTTTAAATTTCGGCAATAGTGTTGTGATATCGAAGTAAAGAATAAGGTAAGTTATATATTTTTTTTGGGTTATTTTTGAAATTAGTTTGAAATAAGAGGTTGGAATGAGGCATTGTTTTTTATGTAGACACATCTTTTGACGTAAATCTATGAGAAAATTATTTAGTTAAATGTATGACAGACAATCTATTTGCATTCAAGTCCTAATGAAAATAACCTAAGTACTATGACATTATTTTGGATAAACAAAGATTACTTTACGGTACTGTCAGTAACAAAACTTGACAACTACCTTCTTCGACTAAGAGTACCTAAAGGTTAAAGCTTCTTGCGGTCAAACCTTAAGGTAGTTGCTACTGCTAGGCTTTGAACGTTTAAATAATTCTGGTGTATTAAAAATTTAAGCCATATTTCTATTGAAAAGCGGCGATAGCCTAGTTGGGCCTTAAGAGTGGAATGTACCGCTGAGACGAACATACGCACGTCTAAAACCCAAGGGCACGCACCTCTGTCTTTCTAAAGTTTTGTCTGAATACTTTGTGAATTATCGCTTGCTTTAACGATAAAGGAAAACATAATGAAGAAGCCTGCATACTCGAATTTTGAGTATATGTGAAGTCTGCAAATTTGTACTAGGCCAGCGTGGTGGACTTAGGCCCAAACTCTCTCAGTAGTAGAGGAGGCTCGTGCCCAGCAGTGGAACAGTATATAATACAGGGTTGATATTACTAATAAAAGTTTTCCACCTACTCTTATCTCAACTTGGAGTTGGCGCAACATCGTTTTTCAAGCACGTTGCATAAAGGAATTGGCTTTGCTTTTGTAAACGGCGGTCTAATAGCATCTATCGTAATCAGTAAGTCTCGGACTATTCCAAATTTACAGTCTTATAAAAATTTCGCAAAGCTAAGCTTAGTTAAAGTACAAATTTACTCGACAGCTGCAAGTCAAAACCCGCCATCTTATTAAAGTTTAAACTAGGAAACCGGTGATTTTTTGACAGAAATTTAAGCAATTCTTAACCATCTCTTAACGCTAAAACAAGTAAATAAGTAAGACTAAGCTAAACAAAATAATGAACATTTACTGCTTAAAACACTAACATATATTGTTTTAAAGTATTAGTACTATGGTATCGGCGCAGACCATTCCGCGCACTGTAAGCCAAACCACGTATGGATTAACAGCTTTGACATAGTAATCCACTGGTTTCAAATATGAATGATTACAAGAAACTAAAGCGATGCTCGAATATTGAATTTATTTTACGGAGTTATATATTTATTCAAACACTGAACTGCCATGATCCTGGTGTAGTCCGTTTCTCGGTTTTTGAATTTATTTCTATCAAACATCCTAATGGGAGCGGCGATAGCCTGGTTGGTTGTGGAACGGACTGCCGAGACGAATGTCCGCAGGTTCAAATACCAAGGGCACACACATCTGACTTTTCTTAAAAATTATGTGTGTATTCTTTATGAATTATCGCTTCCTTTAAAGGTGAAGGAAAACATCGTGAGGAAACCTGCGTACCTAAGAAATTCTCTATTAAGAATTTTCGAAGTTGTGTGAAGTCTACCAATCCGCACTAGGTCAGCGTGGTGTTAGTTATTAAAGAGTTTCATTTTCTCTCCGAAGATCTTTATCAGATATTATATACTAAAACCTTCCCTGAAAAATATACATTTAAATAACGAAAACCTCATCCTAACCAGATGAAACTTGCATACACACATACGGGTCGAATAGAGAACCTTCTTTTTTGAAGTCGGATAAAAATATTAGGGATATTGTTTTCGTAGTTGCAAGTTGACCTCTAAAATTCATAGCAAAGTACATACTACTATCTTTCACTCTGTACAATTTTCACCGACTTTTGCTCCGCAGGGTTGGTCTATAATTGACTATCCAATCCCTGATGTATGACGTCACCTTATCATTATTTATCACGGTTGAAAAAACTTTGTGATTAATATTCTGTGTTATCAAGATTGTGAGTAATTTTTCATTTAATTTTAAGCTGATGCATTTTAGGCGATAGCAAAATTGTATAGTTGAAGAAATAAGTAATATCTAATCGTTTGTGGTCGGATTTGAGTAATTATTTTCATGTGTATTGTGTGCAAAGGAATCTTAGCTCATTCATCCGTAAAAGTTTTTGATTGTTTGAAAATCTTTCGTAATATTTTTCATGATAATGTGGTAGGTCTTTGTCTACAGAAAAACTATAATAGTCTTTTATAGTTAAATTACTGTCAACATTACTTTAACGTTTGGAAGCGTTACTGTTTTATACTACCTAGTATATTTTGTTTACAGCATTTTCAAATGTAATACTTTGCTGAAACGTAATGTCGTCACTCAAGAATAGCTTTTAATTTTATTAATGACGGCTTTTGAAAATCGATTCCGTATAGAGATTATACCGAAGAAAAAAATAGAAACAATGTCCCTTGACAGGGACTGCTTGAGCGTAGTTGAATTACGGTATGACTGCAGTGCCAAGGTTTCGGGGTCGATCCCCAGATTGGGCAAAGTGATATTGGGTTTTTTTACTTAGTACCAGCCTGGAGTCTGGAATTTAAGCCCAATCTCTTATCACATCATGGAACGGAAAATGCATGAAAAGTGGGTGCTTGAGTTGCGCTTATGCCTACGACTTCGGGGATAAAGGGCGTGCGTGATTGTGGCCTTTAACAGCATTTATATAGCACAGATTAAATAATGATAGCTACGTAAGGCTTATGGACGCACCCTGAGCATGTGTAGCGTTAGGTAATAGAAGGACAGAATTACAAAAGCAGTAAAGCTGTAAATCCACAAGATTTGATAACAAAGATATTGACGAGTTCCATTGTTCCACGTACGTGCACAAACACTTATGTTCTATCAATTTTATACAGCGACTTTATCAACGTATAGTTCAATAAAATATTGGAATGTAGAACGTAATTTTATGAAAATCGCTTTCGAGAACTATGACTTGTTCGGTAATATTCGTATTTTTTCGCGGACACATGCTGATCATGTATCTGATGGTAAGCGGAGTGAGGTTCAGATAGGGTGTTGACCAACGAAAGATGATGAGCTAGTCGACACAATTATGCCGGCCCGTAAATCGGATATACACTGGCTGATTCCGGAATGCAACATACTAACGTAAGGCTACTATGGAAGAAATTTGAAATGCGACATAATATTATGTGTTACATATTGAGTGAGAAATCTCTACTGAATTTTCTATTTCTATGGCATCTTATGGCCGACAGCGCAGCAGTGATTAGTCTATGAAGATTTAAAGAAAACAAGGAAACCATTTTTACGATTTTTTATTTGTGTGTAATAAGTATAATTATTCTCAAGCTTAGGATGATTACAAATTATGATAATCTAAATTATAAAATGTCTTCTTTCTGGCTTTTATAGTTCTCGTACTTGTTTCGAATCTAGGCTAAATATATTTTATGCAATGTATCTTGGAGAACAAACAAAATTTTATCTGACATATTTAATTCAATGTTTTGTGTTTGTGATGTCTCATAGATGTCAGGGTCAAAGTATGATAAAACTAAAATTTGACTTAGTTATTTCAATTCTATAACAAAAAGTAAATTTACGTTGAATGTTATGAATAATTTTGTAAAAATAAATCAATTCACCAGCATCTTCCCGGTTTATATTACTGCATATTATAAATACATATGGCGTTGGAAGAGGCCGTTATGATGAAAAAATATCGTATTATTCTTTTAATTTTAAATTATTATTTTCTTTAATATCTAAAATTGTTTGATTTTATAGGCACTCAGAACAGTGATTATTAGTTTTTATTAAACCCGTGGTAATTACTATTGTTGTCAACAGCCCCGCCTTCATCAGATGACATCTGACCTCACCAGGTCGTCGAAGAAACCGCCAAGATGTTGATGGCAACGGTAAATACCCTGATACCGCGCATCCGGTACCGAGGGATCAGGCCGAACATCGAGAACATAGCCTTCAAACTACATTACCAGCTGACGGTGACGCTGCTGATTGCGTGCGTGATCCTCGTGTGTGCGAGAGAGTTCTTCGGGGATCACATCAGATGCCTGTCGGACCAGGGCGTGCCTGACCATGTGATACAGACGTATTGCTTTTTCATGGCTACGTTTACTATTGTGAGTAACTCTTTTTTGCCTGTAACAATGATTAACTAACTACTAGTGTATTAGTTTTAATGCTTTTGCTCATTATTCTGGTGTACTGTTGTGAGTGTTTTTTACTCTTTTTTGCCTTTAACAACTAACTAGTGTATTAAGTTTAATGCTTTTGCTCATTATTCTAGTAGTTAAACTGAGCTATGAAATTTTATCTTACTCGATGAGTAATCGTTTGAATTTTTATTTGAAAAGTTGTGTCTGTTACGAAAGAGGTGCCATCTTTCACGTAACTATACTAATCAACATTGGTAGCCTCTGCCTTTTCGTTAAAACGTAAAAGTATGACCTTAGCATTTACTAAAGTTATTATGGATAAATTTTAAATAATCAATTTTGTTGAAGGTGCGTCACTACAACGAGAGCCTCCTTCAAGGCGGGTTCCTGCCGCATCCCGGAGTGGGGCCCATCTCCGAGAACGATGAGACTCTGAACCACACGTATTACCAGTGGGTGCCATTTGTGCTGTTTATCCAGTCCTTGTGCTTCTACATGCCGCATTACATATGGAAGAGGAAGGAAGGTTAGTGACATTAAGAAGTAGTGTAATATATGTTTAATTTGGATTCGAAAAATTGGATTTTCAACAAATTAAGGTGTTTATGTGCACGATAGATTTGTTGAGATGGAACGGTCTGCTTATATTAATGTATGCAGGTTCAAAATCGAAGCCATATACCTCTGAATGTTCAATACGTGTGTTATACACAATGTTTATCAATTATAGTTCGCTTTAACGGTGAAGGAAAATTTCGTAAGGAAACCTACATACCTGAGAATTCTTTAAAAGAATTTCGAGGGTACGTGTCTGCCACTTCGCATTAGGCTAGTGTAGGGGAGGCCCGTGTTCAGCAGTGGGCAGTAAAATACAGGGCTGATATTATTATTTATTTATATATGATGTTTATGAGCAGTAGAGGTCACTTGACATCAGATGACTTACTGTTAGTTGCCGACCTTCGTCTGTAGTTAGGTACGTTATTTTCACCGATAAATACCCCGATAAACAATAATTAGTCGACCATTTGACAGGTATGTTAAGTGACAGATTGTAATAATGCAATTCTTATGTACAGTTATCATCGTAAATCTAGATTCTGGGTTAGTAAATAAGATAGGAATTATTTTTATTGGCATATTAATATGCATATGTGATGTTTTTAAGAATTCTCTGGAATAATTTTTATACAATTGAATAAAATGTACCTATATAAATATTAATTATTTGTCCCAAAGCTCCGGATAAATGTATAGGTTATGTAGGACATTATTTTAAAAAGCAAATTCGAGTCGTCGAGCCGCGGGCAAAAGCTAGTCAATCATAACCTGATCTATTTATTTAAATACAAGGATAAATATAGAGCTTAGATATAAAGTTTACATACACAAATCCACGCAATCAACACGACAAACACTTCACCTTCCAAATATGTGTTGCCAGTATGACAGCTCGTGATAATAGCATAACCCGAATTAACATGATAAGATAAACCTGATACAGATGCTGTTCTAAAGAGAACGGCACTGACATCACAAAAAATCATGTCGTTGACCCCGCGGCAACAACTTGAAAGAAACTTCTTTTATATACCCTGATAGTTGATTGTCTATGATTTAGGAAATCTATATAAATAAATTAAATTGTTTGTCTATGCCTGTGTGCTTCGGTGGCGTATTTGTATGCGAAACCGCTCTGAGGTTCGAATTCCGGGCTAAGTGATGTTTGGCTGTTTCTTCTCGGTATCAACTAGGAATCTGAATATTTGCCGATATAGCGATGGGTTCATCACATCATGGGACGGAAATGTAAAGCCTTGGTTATTCTCTGTCTTGTCCTTCGGGGATAAAGGCGCGATGTTTGTATTAGTTAGGTTTTTATGTTCTGTAGATATATGACTATGAAATCGAAGTTACCGCTGTACCAAACATTAACGATGCGATATAACTTTTTTTATCTGATGGTTCTATTAGTCTGAATGAATATACGGTTATTATGTGAGAAGTTACCTTTCGAAATTCATATAGGCTCATAGGGGGCAATCTAGAGAAAATTCAGCTATACATTACCTTAAAAATATTTTGACACGGGCAAGCCTAAAGCATGTAATTAACGGCTTTGTCAATGCTTACAATAGTAAATTGTTACAGGAGGCAGGATAAAAGCCCTGGTGGATGGGTTGCAGTACGCAGGGCTCGCGCTGCAGGACCAGGACATGACTGTCAACGGCATGTCGGTGCCGACGAAACAGTCGCTCGAGAAGAAACTGGACACCATCAGGAAAGACATCATACTGAGGTAGGAATGTTTTTATTTACTAATTTGTACTTTATATACAAATGTATATCGACGGACGTAATGCCAAAAGCTTTCTCTCTCAGCAATCTTAACTTGATCCAGAGATAAGGTCGGTAAGCGTATCAAGGTAACTTGATATTTAAATATACCTATAAGTATATACGTACATAAAAGTATATAAGACAATTCCACATGCTGGTGGTAGATAATTGTACCCCGTTTGAAAGCGACCACTGTACACAAGGTATTAATCCGCCATAGTGGCCCATGTACTGGTTCGAAACATTGAAACAGGCTAGCATATTTGTGTTGAACGGGGACGGCTTAACGTCTTTGTGGTTGTGTAGTGGGGTTACTTGTTCTTTTCCTGGCGCTTGAACTCTCTTCACACCTCATTTGTTCTTTTCTTGATCTCTTTTCGACCAGGTTAGAATACCGTCTCACACCGGATTCATTAATTTGTTCAAAGTTTTACTTATGGATGTATGAGGTGCGTGTCGTATAATATGCTGTTAGTCACAAGACTAAAGTATCACATCTATTTTAAGGTTCCGTACTGCGTATTTAAGAATGTTAGTTGTTTCAGGATACACAGATCACTGATATAGAAACTGTCATCAGATATTGTATCTGGAGATTTTATCTAGCTGTCTCTCAGCGTCGATAAAGGTGTTATCTTGCAGTTCATCGTTATAAGTCAATTTATTTACTGTTGTCATGTCTTCTTCGCCCTCTAAGGTATAAAATAGATCTACTAACTGCAAGGTAGACAGAGGAATTGATAAAGGTAGCTGGAACGCGTTGTACGAAGATCGGTTTTGATAGGTCCATCTGGAAATCTTTACGAGAGGCCTTTGTTCATCGGGGACTTAAGGTGGTTGATGGTGATGGTGACTTAGTACGTATATTAATTTACATAGACATGTTTGATTAATGGCTGATATATGACCCTAATCCCGAACTATCCCTAATACGAATGCTGTGTACTCCTTTTAGTTGGTTGTGCATCAGAATATTGACCATCGTTATACTACTTCTGCAAAAATTCAATGTATAATTTGCTGGAAAACCTAAAATTAAATAAATAAATAAATAAACTTCGCGTAATAGCAACCACTAACAAAGCAGTCAAGAAGCAATTCAAACAGGATTTTATTCTGATTGTTCAATTTTCGCAATCAATCCGAAGACAGTTAAGATGGCTACTGAAATCGGCCGTAAAGCATATCTGACAAACTTTGCAGTTTTAGCGTATAATAGTTTCAAATTTTGATTACAGCTCGTTTGGTGTATTGTCCTTGTAACAGAGATGCCGAACTGTTCGAATTATAAACGTAAACGTAGATTTTTCCAATATGTTGCAACTTGACTTATTTCCTTACTGAGTGGCTTGTTACAGAAACAATTTTCAGCATTTGCGTAACCTATTATTAGGTTAATAATTCAGAATACTATTGCCCAAAACCTTGCAGTAGTGTTTTAAAATTGTTCAGAAACAGTTCCGACTCGTATCTTATCTGTAATACTGTAGATATTGTGCCGACCGTGGCCGGCGTCCACTGATCAAACGATAATGGCACTTCTTTCTGTGCAATTGGTGATTTCCTCGGCGGCTATCAATTAGTTCAAGTAGATTCTAATCATGTAGGGCTTATGGCACTCTTGCGTTACGGGACTTTAAATGATATGGCACTAAATGGCACAAATATGATACGAATTGAATATAAATATCTATGGATTGTGGGTTTGGACGTTTATGTTTTTTCCAATGTGATTTGTCGGGCAAAGATCCTCTATAGAAAACATACAGGCAATCGGGTGTGAAAATAAGTCAAATTATGCACTATGGTCGTCTCATTATTTAAAAAATGGCCTGTCCTGGTGACGGAGTTGTATTCCGATACGATTGCAGTGCTGGGGTCTTGAATACGATTCTCGAGACCAGTAGAGTGATTTTGGGATTTTCGACTAAGTATTACCGGATACGGGAGTCTGAAATTTTCACCTGATATGGCGATAGGGTCGCCCCCTACCACGTCATGGGACGAAATACGCATAGCTGAAAGTTTATCAGTTACGCATTTGCCTATCCCTTAGAAGGTTACAGGCGTGAGTGTGTGTTAAAAAAATATTTTTCAAATTACTACTTCTGCACAGGTTAAAGATATCCCGAACGTGGTCGACGTGGCTGGTGGCGATGGAGGTGACGAACCTGCTCCACGTGATGTTCCAGATCTGGATCATCAACATGTTCCTGAACGGCGCATTCATCTCGCTCGGGGCGCGGGTGCTGAACACCAGCGAGTGGAACCATATCGCTGATCCGCTGGAGCTTGTGTTTCCGAAGGTGGGTATTTTAAGAAGTTCTTTTGCGGAAAAAATGTTTATTTACTGGTGGTAGGACATATTATTATGCGCGGATAGCGGCCACCGTACATAAGGTTAAAACCCGCCATAGTGGCCCACGTAAGTGTGTTGCATTCCGGGTTCAACCAGTGTATAGCCGATTGCAACAGGCCGGCATAATTGTGTCGACTGTCGAGGGGTAATCATCTCTTGTCCGTCAACATTTACTGAATCCCAATCCACTTACAATGAGGTGCAGTGGGGTAACTTTATCGTGTCCGTATAGAAAAATATTGTTAGTTATATAAAATGTAACATGAATGAAATGGTAAAGGTATCATTTGTGACTTGGTACTGTATAAACTCATTAAAAACTTCTTAGTGACGTCACAGACATTCAAACGCACTGAGACATTATTATTTTATGCAACATTATTTGTGTAAGGTTGTAAATACGTTCTGCGTCTTTTTGATAGTAAACTACAACATAAACCTTAAACGACACACATATTCATACAATGTTTAAATTGATTCCATCAGGTGACGAAGTGCATCTTCCACAAATACGGTCCGAGCGGCTCGATCCAGCAGCACGACGCGCTGTGCGTGATGGCGCTCAACATCATCCACGAGAAGATCTACACCATACTATGGTTCTGGTTGCTTTTCCTTTTCATCGTCTCCGTGCTTGGTGAGTGTGTTAATTATTTACAGATTTCTTGTTTATAACCTATAGCACTTAGAAGTCATGTAGCTGTCAGTTCTGATACAAATTGTTTCTGAGCCTTGCTTAAACACTAGTATTTAGCTATGACAATGGAAAGAACTAAAACACAACAGTTGATGAATCAAAACAAATACTCCACGGACTTAAGACCTTTTAAGTAAACATAGATAATTCTGAAAAGTGGTACTTAGTCAGCTAACGCTTTGTTCGTCAAATGTTCTTATGTTATCTCTTTTACTGCGCACACGTAAACTATAGTATAGGACTTAAAAAGAGGGCCCGCATCTTGGTATGCAGTGAGATGACTGTAACTCTGGCGTTGTATGAGTTCATGGATGGCGAATATCGCTTACCATCAGGCAGACGGTTTGCTCGTTTATCTACTCAGGCAAAAAGTTGAATATTCTTGAATAATAGTAGTCGCTTGGATTCTAAATGTCGTTACAGTATAAGGTGTATACTGCAGGCATATAAACACAAAATTATGCACAAAAAAATAACACTATAATTATAGCGTGTGAAATTAGGCACAGACTTAAAATCTACATTAAATTACAATTTTGAAAATAAGAAAAGACAAGGGAAAATTTAACAAAATCAATTAAAAGACGTTGAAATATTGCAATCTCTGGCTCATCATTCTCTATGCGAATCAACTGCCTTAATTTTCCTAAGTTTCACAAATAATTCCTATTCACGCTCATAGATATAATTTGACACCGTCACTTTCATCCAAGATTGTCACGAACGTTTCCCTTCCAGCGGTGATCTGGCGCATAATCTCATACTTTATGTTCCGGCGCTCGCTGCGGTTCAACGAGATGATGTTCCGTCACGTGAGCAAGGCCAAGTTCAACCCGTACAACGTGATCCGCGTCGTCAACGGCTGCGAGTTTGCTGACTGGCTGTTCCTGTACTATCTAGCGAAGAATATGCAGGGATTTGTCTTTCAGTGAGTATTACCTGCTGGTGGGAATTGGGTAGGTGTTGTGATAAGTGAAGCCAAGTAGAAGAGTTTATTGAAATTAGGGGGCTAATTTAGACTCTTAGTGAGTAAGACGGGACGGCCAATTAATTTCAAGTAAATAATTTTTGTTTTTCTTCAGAGTGGCAGTTTCGATAGGTATTGCTCTAAGGCCAAAACTTATAGCACACAGGAAAATTAGTTCTATTTGAATTTTAAATATATTCGTGGTTGTTTTTTCACAGAGCTCTATTTACCCGCCTGGCTGAGGAGTTGGAAAAGCGAGAGCTGCCCTTCGAGAACGAAGGCACAGAAAAGAAAGGAGCGGAACCAGTGCTGGTCGGACGAGTGGACATTGACGATGAGACACTGCCTTTGAAGGGTGACAAGAAGTCTTCATGAGGATCTATGTAATGTTTTTGGTTATTGTATAAGACATTAAACAGGGTTGATGCACTGGTTTACTATCAAGTGCATTAAGTAATTGTCCTGCCAGTATATTCGACAAAGTATTATTTGAAGTAAATTTTTGTTGGTTTCTAGTGTTTTATCGTGTTAAAGATATACCCAAATATGAATGTACGGATACTGCACAGAACGCAATGGCGATGAATTCTTTTGTATATTGTATTCAGGGTTATTACTATTATGAGAAAAGAGCGACGCAGTATTTTTAGTGTTCACTTCTAAAGTGATCTTGCTGTTGTCACAGTGGCAGCTATTAGTTTGTCATTTTAATCAGTAATAGCTTCAGGTAGTATAAAAAGCCAGTACTTAGAAATTTTGCTGTTCACAATACTTACTTGTGAGAGGGTTATCTAAGCAGGGCTTAACAGTAGATGAAATATGACATACATTGTCGATGGCTTTAGTTTATTAACGGATACTCGATTTGTTTTATGTCAGTGTGAATGAAATAGCATTTATTTATACCTTTATTCTGTAGTTATTTGAATATAGTAACATCTATATCTTAGTTAGAAAGTGCAATAACTCGGAAGTAGGTTTTTACAAAATAAAACTAATGAAAATTATAAAACTTGTACCAATGTATTTTAACAATTAATTGAATAAAATCAAATTTAATATATACATTAATTTTATCGATTGTGAATATAAATACGTTGCTAAAGATCGCAAATATGTGATCCTGTATGTTTATATTCATTTACCAATTTTCTTTTAATTGAGACATCGAATGATTATGTGCATGATTCTGAAATCGAATTACGTAACTTCGGAAATAAATATAGTTATAAGTTTTTTTAATGATAAATAAATTTATAGCTTTAAATTTATGAGGTTCTTACTTTCATAGTCAAAGTTAAAATCCGAACGAGGCTTATTGGCACCTACATTAGCTAATTGTCGAGGCTTTGGCTTATGATTTCTTAATCATAAATAGTTCACAAGGCCTTTGTCCAGCAGTTATATTTAGCTTAGTAAACGTTTTACAGCATTTTCGAGTTTCCCTATTCGTTTATGAGATTCGTATACTCTCTCCCTGTTCACCTTCGTCCCTTCTCTTCCTTTCTCAGAGCGATTGCAGTACAACTTCTAGATGTTGAGAGTACACCTTGATAATTGTAAAACATTTTGTACTTAAGTAATACATACTAATTAAGATTATTGTTAATATTAAGTGCCTTACTATGATTTGCTCAAGCCATACATTTTTTAAGTATTTTACAAGCAATATTTTTCTAGTCGTTAATGTCAGTCTAGTCTGAGATGCCATGATTTTAGACCAAAAGCTAACCGAAACGAGGTTTGTTCTAATAGCTTCGAAAAGTATTATTTTATTATTTCAAGAAGCACTAAAATGCACTTTAAAATTGGTATTCTATCAAGAACCAAAACCATTTGTAGTTTTTTTTGGCTTTAATATTCAGGTATCGCATGCTAGATCGCACCTATATTAATAAATAGACAGATGGACTCGTTTTGTGGCTTTTTTACTCGAGTATCGTTGCCTTATTTGTGTTTACGTTAAGTTTGTGAATAAAACTATGTTTTGTTATTTCGTTTTATTATTTATTACATACGGTTGTAATGATAAACGGTACTTACCTAATATCTTGACCTTTATTTATAACAATTATGATACGGATTTTTCTACGCATAAAAATATCAGTAAAGGCAATAAATTATAAGATACGACTACGCTTTAGAATAAGTTTATTTGTAAAATTGTACAACCGATTCTAAAAATATTTCGCTGCAGCCTTTTTTCACGGAAATCAAACGCAAAGGAAACAAAACATTTATTTAAGTATAACCTTGACATTTTCTGTCTAGTTATAATAATACGTTCAAATAGATATAGCTAAAACTGTAAAGCTAACGAACCGTGCAAATATACAGCTTAGAAATTAACACGTACCAAAAACAATGCGCAGGAACTGAGCGTTCTCGGACAAAACACGTTAATTATGTCCATATGAAGTGTTCCACTGCCCTGTATTAGCAGTAACAGTTATATACGTAATAAGTAAGCTAACTTGAGACATTTAATAATTTCTCAAGATTAAAAAAAAATAAGTTATCTGTTTTTATATGTCGGGTTCTATACAGTAGTTCAATAATAATACATCGATATATTGGTTATATTACTTATTCAAAGTGTTCGAAATTCAAAATTACCCGTGTTTTTTTTTATATTATAATAGGAATTTAAGATTATCCAATTGCATAATTTAATAAAAAAGTTAAACACTGGCCGAAACATAAATATAAAAAAAAAATATGCTCTCTAAGGAAGTAAAGTAAATAACGGGCAAGATTTTTCACAAGTGTCCATAACTAGAGATAACAGTATAGCTACCTACTTTATGTAATCTATAGTATGTTAAGCTATGTTATGAAAGATTCTCACAGTGCTAGTAACTTGAGACCACGTTTGGTAAACGTTTTATAGCAGGGATTCATAGAGTATAATTCATTTAGCCCTCCCCATAAGGCATGGAGTAACGAGAGAGTGTTGACCCCTCCCGAATGCTGCGGGACGTAGACAAGTAGCCACGGTATCCCTAAAGAATTTATTTTGCATGTTACTTTATTAAAAAGTTTACTAGTTGATATCATGTATATAAAAATGTTCAATAAGATAGTGTCTCAAATAATGTTTTTGTTAATAATATTATGCTTTAAGAAATATGCGCATGGCGTGAGTTTGTAGAAAGAACGTGAGGGCGGAAATAGCAAACAAAATAGGACATCCATTACTTGTCATTGTTCTGAGACATCCATCGTTATTTATGTTATGCTTATAATGACAGCAGGCATTTTTAAATTAAATTTGTATGCACAAGGCAGCTTGTAACATGAGATGAGATGAGTCACGCGCAGATACAATGTATTGTCAAGAAATTATTACAAAACAATATTATAAAAAATATATTTTATATTTTTGATAATCGTAGCGCTTTCTAGCATCTCAATGATGATCTAGAATGATGTGCTCAAATCGATGTTCGGAAGCTTTTATAAAAAAAAACTCAGTAACGCCCTGTATCTTGCGGTTATTCTTACGTAAATTTTTGCCCAGTTAAAACGGGGGCATTAAATAACCAATAAACGCAGCCTTCTATGAATAAAAATAACATCAAAGTAAAAAAATATGAATCTTTGAATAATCGCATTACTACAACAAAGTTATTTAAACGAAGATTCAATTATTTTGTTTAGCGAAAGTAGGTACGATAATATAATATGTAGATACATGCAATAAATATCATGGAGAAGGACAAATAATGCACATAAATTCCACGCAATCCACGAAGATCGTAAAATAAATAAACATAGCTGACCCAATTCTCAAAGAATAACACCAGTTTTATTGACATCGGGTGAAACGTGAGTAGCAAATTAGCATATCGTCGTAAAATTACAGGACTGTGTGACGTAGCAGACATATTTTACATGTAGTGCATGTCATGAATAACGGACATCCGCGCGTTGTGAAATGAAAAACGGTAGTGGCTGAGTCACAGCAATTATGATACTGATTAAAGCAACATTTTGCGAATTTAGGAACAAATCATTACTTTGTTCCTTACGAGAGATGTTGCAATGTTGTAAAAGGCACGTTTTGCAATGCAATTTTGTTCTGCATTGTTTACAGGATACTTACGATTGGCTAAGCTTATTTGCGGCCCATTTTATGATAAAGAGCTGTTCGGTAAGTGTAAATGAATATGCTCTAATCTGATAACTTACCATTCCAGCCAGCTTTCATGTATTTTGGTCTTCGGGAATTGAGTCCAGTGGCCTCTTTGCCTTATTCTTAGTTAATGTACTGCTACTAGTTGCGTGTACTTAGATCAGTAAATTGACATATATGTATCTGCAATTTTAGACCATCAGCCATATTCGGGTTGAATATGAGTCACAAAGTATAAATTAATGTATGATTGGGAGATGGAATCATTTATCTTGGGAAATTTATTTATAAATTATAGATAAAATATATTATTGTTATTAACTAATTATGACTTGTAGGTCAAGATCGACAGTCAAGCGCGGAGGCAAAAGTATCTATATACAAAATTTATCTATTCATACATATCATAAAACAAAGTCCCCAAAAGCTATCTGTCTATATGTGATCGATTTTCTCAAAATCTAGAGAACGGATTTTTTACGGTTTTTACTAAAAGATAGTGCAGAGTTTAGGTTAATAATACATAACGGTTTTATCTAAATTGACTGAAATATAACGATTACTGTTGAAGAGGTCGCGTGGGTGTCTCGTAGCTCGGGATTTACGCGAAAAAAAAATGTGACAATTGACACACTAATTTTCACGCGGGTGAAGCAGCGGGCACAGCTATTAGAAAATAAATGCCTCGTTATTTCGTACGTAATTATTCTACAATACCCTATAAAGTTTAAGATGAGAGCGTCCCGAAGCATCCGGTTCCATTTCCTGGAATTCGCCCACTCAGGTAGCGCGTACTGCCAGACTGGTATTGTTGAGACCGCTCGCGTGGCATCCGTCATGATTTTATATTGAATTCGATGATCGCATATCATGGCGACTTTACGTAAATAAGTCATAAGATTTATTGCTCCAATGCCCGGATTACAAAATTACAACAATTCCGAGGTTATATACGTACGTGATTACAAAATTTAAAAAAAATCGGCGTTACGTACGTATCTATTTACCCTTTATATGGGTTAATATTTAGTTTAAGGCGATACCTCAAGGTCCATTTTCATACATTTTGTTTCGGCTTTAATCTGGGTAATTAAACAAGTATTGGCAAGTAAAGAATTTAAATTCACGTCTAGTTAGTGATTAGTTCTCGCAGTTGAAGAAAAATGTAAAAATAATTAATAATCATGGATATTTCGGCCTTTAAAATTTAATATGACGAAATTTTAAAGGCAGAAATATCCATGATTATTAATTATTTTTACATTTTTCTTTCAACTGCGAGAACTAATCACTAACTAGACGTGAATTTAAATTCTTTACTTGCCAATACTTGTTTAGTTACCCAGATTAAAGCCGAAACAAAATGTATGAAAATGGACCTTGAGGTATCGCCTTAAGTACAAAGATTAATAATTTTGTTTTAAATACTCAGTATAAAATTGAGAAAAATAATATTCTATAGCTTATGCCATTATTGATTATTTAACGAATTTCGGAAACAATGGTGGGTAGTTTTTATAAAATTATGTTTTCCGCGTTTTAAGAAAAAAACACCTAAGCGATTTGAATATGTGCAGTTTGCGCGGCGCAGCGAAAAGAACATATTTATTATTTATTAATATTTATCTACCAGTTTATGGTGGTTTATGGATTTACTTACTTGTTCTTAATCTTCTATTTGTTGCAAAATATCTGTTTTAAAAATACTTACTAATAATAATGAAATATCTTCAAAAAAATTCAATATCTTCTTACTATTGAGATAGTACCTTTCCCCTTATTTTGATATAACTCTTCGAATTATTAAAAAATACGCTTGAAGAATTAAATTTTGATCACGAGGTTGCGGAAATAGAATAGTTTAGATATTTATTAATACATAAATTAAACTAATGAGAACATATTTTAGTATAATTCACATAATTTGAAATTATTTCACTCTTACTGTCTACTTCCCATGTGCGATCATGGTCACTGTGATGCTTTCTTGCCTTATTTAGAGCCCCAAGACATATAAACATTTGGCCACCAGGCATCACAAGGTTTTTGGACTAGCGACAATACTAAAATACGTTTGAGTGGTGCAAAAATTCAAGTTCCGTTCCTGCGAAACTAATTTGTTACAAAATGTTTCTCAATAGGTGCGATTAGGAGTGGCGCCGAATACCGAGGAAGCAACAGCGTTTTACTGTCGCTCCGCAGTGAACAATAGAAAATGTGCAGACGGCACGAAACTGCATGAAGACAATTTGCAATCTGCACGGAACATCATCAAGCTGTATGCAGAACCACCTAAACTGCATGAAACGGCAGTCAGTTTGAACTAATCTGCATCAAACGGCACCAAACTGCAGGCAGATTTACCTTATCTGCACCAAACTGCATGCAGATTTACCTTATCTGCACGAAACTGCATAAAGACAAATCTGCACGAAACTGTATCAAACTGCATGAAACTGCACCAAACTGCACCTGCACGAAACTGCATTAAACTGCATGAAACGACACCAAACTGCTTAAAGGCAAACTGCACCAAACTGCACATTACCCAATCTGCACAAAACGGCATGAAACTGCATCAAACTGCACCAAACTGCATAGGAGCTAATCTGCACCAATCTGCACGCTAACATGCATGCAGATTAGTCTGCATGCAGATTTATCTGCACCGACCCCGTGCAGATGCGTTGTGAGTGAAGTGAAGTGACAGTTATTGTGACAGTGCAACAAACACACTCGGGTTGCAGTGAATGGAGATAGGGGAAATCTTGCAAACACCGCGGCTGGACTTGGTTGCTTAATTTGCAACTCACCAATCATACCAAACCGAACCCATGAGCAGTGACTACGACGAAGCAGATTACTACACAACCGACGATGAAGAAATACCAGACAAATTCTTCCCATTCATGGCTGCAAATAACAGCTAAAAGAAGAAACAACAAATCTAACAGCGAAAAACAACAAGACTATGCCCCGATTAAACCTAACAACAGAGAAGAAAAGACGGAAGACGACTACAAAAAACTGGCAGATACCTCAAAAGCATCGAGGATGCAGCAGCTCAAATAATAGACCTCATCGTAAACGGGGGAAAAGCGTCACTGCGGAAAGAAAAAAAGGTATAATAGTACGCGCCAATAACATCTCCACCATAATACAGGAACTAAAAACCCAAACCAAGATGAAAGAAACGATCCACAGCATCAACCAAGCCCTGAGACAAAACACCTAGGATATCATAACAACAACGGTAAAACAAGCAGTACAAGAAGGAATGGCCAGGTATACGCCTACTACCAGCGCACCCATACAAACATATGCAGCCGCCGTAACCAACTCCAACACCAAGGGCAGCAAAAACACCTCCGCAACGAAAGACACCCTTGCCAACAAACCCGCGCTCATCATTGCCCCTACTAACTCCGAGACTGACGTTCCGCGGCACCGGCTACGCCCCAACCAAAGTCAAACCTATCGCTGGAAACAAAGTCAGGATCGAATTCGACACCCCGGAACAACGCGACGAAACCCTAAAGAAAATAAAAGCCAGCAAGAACCTAACGGCCGAATCTGCGAAAAAGCTCGAGCCGATGGTGCTCCTAAAGGGCATCACCAAAGACACCAAAGAAACCGAACTGATCGAAATCATCCTCGGCCAAAACCCAACAATAGCGAACGCCTACAAGAATAAAGACGATATGACCATCAGATTCCGCAACAACACCACTACAGCCAAGTGTCACAACTGCACCATCAACAACAAAAGACGCGGTTAAACGGTCAACACAAACCACACCACCACATCCAATAAATGTCCGGTCATCAGGAAAATAAGGGCGGACATACTGGCCCGCGTGAATTATGGCCAGTGACCCATTGACTACCACATCACTCCTCGGAAGAAGCCAAACTTATATAATTCAGTGAACAGACAATACCGCATAGACACTAAGTGCTTTATTTCATTTTAATTATCTGGTATGTATTCGTTTTTAAATTATGTTTAAAGTTGAGCAGACCATCGTCCGGCACCCTTCTGCAGTCGCAACGAGATCTGGGGACACTTAAGAGACTCAGCGACCAAAACAGCGGCGTTCTTCGACCTGGGGTTCTTAGCAGGATAGGGATAGGAAACTATTTTCTGTCCAACGGACTTCGGAGGCTGCATGTGCACGGGTAATCCTTCGGCACCACGCACAGTGCGGAACCCGAAGAGGTATAAGGGCAAACGGATGATGGCCACCGCCAACAAAGTATTGTATTTAGTAAATAAGTTCGTATCATTGTATTAGTTCTATATATAAGTTAGTACATTTGTATTAGTGCTTAATGAACAGTAATCACACAATTGTATAAGCACACGAAATTGTAATATAACAATAAATACAGAGGTTAAAAATATACCCCGGGTTTTACGATTAATCATTATGATTTATGACACTTCGATTAATTACGTTGTTTCATTTGTGATGATAATCATCTTGGGTTTTCGAAACATACAAAACATATGCAATAATTTAAACTAAAAGCTTATAAAAATCAGTTTTAAAATAATTATTATAAGTTTTTATATTTTTTAGGTATGCCAAATACGCATATTCACCGTTCTATTGATTTAGTTTCTTTTTTTAATTTTCTTTAAATGTGTTAAGAAATAAGAAAACAGGAAAAAAACTTCCGAGATTCTCAGTAAGAAATAAATTCACGTTGATAACCTAAATTTATTTTACGGATTTGTTAAGTATGAATCCTTTAAGCTATTCTACGTAAAATGGACTATGCGTGCGGAATCGGTTTATCTGTAGGTTGGTAGCATAGCGTAAAATAATATTAAGGTTTGTTCAGACTGTACCATCTAACGATATCATAATTTAAGGCAGTAAGATCGCTTGGAATTTATTTTTATAAAAACATTTACACTATCTTATAATACTCTCTCATTTACAGGCAATCACAGTCTTCTATATTTGAAGCTACACTAATAAATGACGTCATCATTTATGTTTTGACTTAGCTATTTACTGAATTGGTATAAACACACCCTAATACACAAGTCAAATGTCATGGAACTAACGAACGAACCGTTGAATACACGTTGAACGAATTATATCTGTCTTTTTCTAACATGCGTCACCATACCCAATATCTGCTCATCTATCTCACGCTCACCACAGATAATATTCACGGCTTGATGTAGCTACGTAAAATCAAAATAAATTGTCGAGAGCAGAATCAACCGCGATACGGTATACTTTTCTTTGACGTTGCATGGTTGTGCTGTGTTGTTTTGCGTTCAATTTCGTGTATTATTTACGAGAAATTTGGTATTTCCAATGAAATAATTCGATAAATTTGTGGATGATAAATGTATGCGTGTGGATGTGACAATTTCCTGAATAAATTATAATTGTGATGTAAAAAGACGTGCTTGCGAAAGACTGATTCAGAGACCTTATATTTTAGCAATAAAATATATTTGTAACACAAAGGGTATCCAAAATCACCAGAATTAGATGCGACAGTAAAGAAATTCGGTAAGTTCGCTCACAATATATAGAATTATAAGAATAATCTATTCAAAAGTTTATTTATAGTGAACGTAAATCTTGTCGCACAAAAAATATTTTTTTAGACAATGTAGGTCGTTCTCATGTTAAAACGAGGTTGGTAGGTCCTGCCTAGTGTAATTATCTCTCGATATGTGTTGTAGTTTGCTGTAAGTAAGTAATAAACTTAATATGACGCAACAGACGCTATTTGCATTCAATTATTTTGGAATCATAATCATTCTAAGTTTTTCATTCCATTTTTTTTTCTAGTAAAATGTTTACTTACTGCTTATTTGTGGAGGCCACTTGTTGGTCTATTACTTGATGTCAAGTCAGTTCAGGGTTGATTTGATATTTTTCGTCAGACAGAAAACTAGGATTATTGTCAGGCTTCATATGTGGTGGTTAGTGTGTATCTGCCCTAAAAAGTAAATATTGAATTGACCCTTTATCAAAACATTTTTAAATTTCCCTGATGTTCAGTCATGCTACTGACAAATGTTTTTTATTTAATAATAATAAGTTTTAATTGAAAATTTACATAGTGCTTACAGTTACAAACAGTGGTTTCACAAAACAAATTTCTAAAAACAAAAATAATAATTGATAGCTTTTTACAAACATGCTAAGTATTATTTATCAAATAAAAAATCTCATATCTTCAGTTTTCTTCAAGGATTTTTTTAATGTTGACTTTTTTACTTAAATAAAATTGTCTAAAATTGTTTTAACACAGCAGTCAAATTACAGATGACAGTTTTTATAATATGCATGTTCCACCACAAAAGGCAACTTTTATCAATAACTATATTATGCTTAATAACTAAAAAAAATGGTTAACAAATATGTTTTACTTGATATTGCTCATGGACCTTCTTAGTCCACATAGTGTGAAGGGCTCTACATCACAATAAATTGATGAATCAAGTATTTAGAATGCTTGATAATATTAAATGCCACCAGATATACTAATCAAACCGTGGAACATAATTTAAACACATCTATGTCTTCCAGTTTCAAGGATTTGGTGATCAAAATGTGTTGAATGGAATAAGTTAATGGTCTGCTGCTATTGGATATTGTATCTGAATGTCATTTCGCTTACTATCAAGTTCGATGCAGTTTCATTTACACTGGACTTTAAAAAATACAGGTTGTCTTCTCGTTGTTCTTTTGTATAAACTTTGATATTGAGTATTATGGTAATTACTAAACACTGACTATTTTAATTTTTTTTATTGCTTTGAATGATGTGACAAGCTTGCCATTCGCCTGATGGTAAGCCATAGAACTGCCTATAAACTGTAGAAACACCATTTAACTTGAATTACAAAGTATTAACATTTCAGTACTTTATTTTTGCATAGCAATAGTACTGAGCATCATAATTCAGAATGGAATCATTCTTGTCAGTTATAAAAATTTGCACAGTAATTTGTATGAATTCCATGTAATAGTGTTAAAGTCATTGTTCTGAGTTCATTGCATTCCTACAAAGTTAATTGGTGTAGCATTAAATGTGTGAGAAAATAATAAAACTTTATTATGTTTTACCTTTTTTTCCATGAAATAGGTGGTCTAAGATATTCTAGTCTTAGTTTTATTACCAGTTGAGACCAATGTGTTTTTTTTATAGAGGCAGATCAAAGTAATGGTAAGGTTGAATGTAAAATGAGTTGCATCCATGATTATATTTGTAACGAATGCACTAAATACTGTAGGAAATTAATGTGCGCTATTTGTGATAGAGGAGGGGGGTTCAATAGAATGTCGACTGACGAGAGATGATTACCCCTCAACAGTCGACACAATTATGCCGGCCTGCTGGAACCGGATATACACAGGGTGATTCTGGAACGCGACACACTTACGTCGGCCACTATGGCGGGTTTTAACTCCCTGTGAATGGCGGTCGCTAACCGGGCGGATATAAAATATTTCCTACCGTCCCCAAACATAATATATCATGAAATTAATTTTTATCCCTTTAGAGTCCAATTTTCGAAGCCTTCATTTGCGTAGTCATAATGTTTTTTAAAAATTCAGAGTTCTACAATGTTGTTGAAAGAAATGCATTTAGATATTTTTTTGTTTAGTTGATTTTACACAAGTCAAAACAAGAATATAACAGTCGGTTTATGAACTTTCTATACTTGTTTTGTTGCAATCAGAATACCTACCATTCTTGGTGAAAGTGATACACTGTTGTTAAATTAATGGTTTAGATGTGAATTTTAGTTCACAGTTATTAACAAATGTTATCGTTGAGGAACAATGCAATAACTTTTTTAAGTAAGGTAATACAAAGTATGGGGTGAAATAAAAATGCGGTACTTTAATTTTAGGTTTGTGAATTCCGTTACTTGTAAATGAACTGTAACAGGGATGTTACTAAATTTCCAACGATCATACGCATTACGAACATTCAACCGTACCGACCATCCAGTGCTGGATTTATATTTTTTATGAGTGTAGACCACTTTATTTCCGCCGCCCCACGTAATTTATGTATGTATGTATGTAGTTTTCTAAAATACTTAATATTTTTCCATTTGTTTGTAGAAGGCACTTAAGTTAAATAAACGAATGATTAATTAAATCGAGTGAGCGTCCTCTGAAATCTGCCGCCACTAAGAGGCTGCCGCCCATAGGCCGTGGCCTATACGGCCTATTTACAAATCCAGGACTGCTTCCACCAATGCCTTAACAACTATTAATAACATTAATATGATTAGCATTGTATTACACAGAGCTGAGTCATCTCAGTATCCCGACGCATGTAGAGGTGTAATGAGTTAGTTCCGTTAATCTGAAAGGGTTTGGAGAATGTCAAAGCTAGTGGCGAAGGGGGAATATACAAAAAGGAAACCTTAATTTGCTAGTAATTTTGTTATACAGTATATTGGCAGGGTTGGAAAGGTGATCCGATAGAGTTGGGTTATGTTGGTTTCTCATAAGTCAAAATAACACGTATTATGTTATGTTTCCTTTGCTATTTCGCGGAGCTATTTCTCTGTGAAGATAGCTACAATTTGGTAGTCAAATAGAAAACCTTTTCCGATTTAGAAGTCTTGGTTATCTCAGAGTGTTGATGTTGGAGTATCAGCATTGCATCATCTCAAGAGATGGGCTTAGAGCACGTGGTATGTGCAGATTTACGAAAAAAAAATATCTATAGGTTTCTGGCGGTATTCTCATAAAGAGAAGAATACGGTCAAGTTTATCGCTATAAATACTGTGTAGGAACGTTTCTTATCAATACCTCCCAATTTTTTGTTTTGTGGGACTAACCCAGCACAATGTAATTGGCAAAATTGTTAACAATCAACGTCATTATCTTAGCAATAACATTTCGGCATTAACCGGAAATTAAAACAGCCAATTTGTTTTATGATAAAAATAATAAAAGTGCCATTGATGTTGTACCTAAATATAGACTTGTGAGGTCACCGACATCTCGCCTATATGTCCTAGACGCGGACATAATAGACAAAGCTAGTCGACTTTCTAATAGGAAATTAAATTTAAATTGCAATATAAATTGGTTCGGAAATTATATTGTGTTTATATACTTAGTCTGGCCATAAATACTGTTACACTTAATTATAAAAAAATATTACATTTGAATTTCGAATCTGTCATTTTTATACGATTGTTCATTGTGTTTTCTCATTTTGGCGCCAATACATTGTAAAATATTTTGCGATATTAAAATGGTGTGGGGTGATAAAGAGAACCGAATCGCTGTGATAGCATTACACAAAGTAGGTATGGAGCCAAATGCAATTTTTAAAACTCTCCATACACTTGGTATTAGTAAAATGTTTGTGTACCGGGCTATTAATAGGTACAATGAGACCTCCTCTGTTTGTGACAGAAAAAGATCTGGCCGTCCACGTAGTGTTCGTACGAAAAAGGTGGTCAAAGCAGTAAGGGAAAGAATTCGAAGAAATCCTGTCCGAAAGCAAAAGATTTTATCTCGGGAAATGAAGATAGCACCTAGAACCATGTCGCGTATTTTAAAAGATGACTTAGGACTTGCAGCCTATAAGAGACGCACTGGCCATTTCTTAACTGATAATTTAAAGAAGAATAGGGTGGTAAAATCGAAACAACTACTGAAGCGGTACGCAAAGGGAGGTCACAGAAAAATTTTGTTTACGGATGAGAAAATTTTTACAATTGAGCAACATTTTAACAAACAAAATGACCGTATTTATGCTCAAAGCTCTAAGGAAGCTTCCCAATTAGTCGACAGAGTGCAACGTGGACATTATCCGACTTCAGTGATGGTTTGGTGGGGTGTTAGCTATGAAGGAGTGACTGAGCCATATTTTTGTGAAAAAGGTATCAAAACATCGGCACAAGTGTATCAAGATACCATAATTGAGAAGGTAGTTAAGCCCCTTAACATCACCATGTTCAATAACCAAGTATGGTCCTTCCAGCAAGACTCGGCGCCGGGTCATAAAGCTCGGTCCACGCAGTCTTGGTTGGAATCGAACGTTTCGGACTTCATCAGAGCTGAAGACTGGCCGTCGTCTAGTCCCGATCTTAATCCGCTGGATTATGATTTGTGGTCAGTTTTAGAGAGTACAGCTTGCTCTAAACGCCATGATAATTTGGAGTCCCTAAAACAATCTATACGATTGGCAGTGAAGAATTTTCCCATGGAAAGAGTGCGTGCTTCTATTGATAACTGGCCTCATCGTTTAAAGGACTGTATTGCAGCCAATGGAGACCACTTCGAATAAGCTTTTTATATTTTTAATTGTTTTATATTTATGTATTAAACTGACACACTGTAAAAGTAATAAATGTTATTTGCAGTTAACAATTTTCTTTTTTCTTTATTACAATATTTATGGCAAGACTAGGTATTATAAATTGGATCCTACAATTATGCTGAGGTCGACAATGAAAGGACAACTCGATTAAAAAGTTTGAAATTTGTAGGAATAATATTAATTTGGGTAAGTGGGGTTAGAGCTCTCACTGTGGGTTTCGTATCCAACACGTTGTCTTTATTATTAAAACTACTGCTTAGCGAGCATAAAAACAGATATTCTGTGACAACTTCGGCGCGCTACTAATAAAGGATCAAAAGATAGAGTCTTTTAAAAGACAAGTGTTAGAGGTTTATTAACTCTCATGGAACCGTAAGCCATATTTGATAAAGATGTCAAAGTTAATACAATCAGTCGTTATGAACCCACATCTCAGTCTCAAGGTGAGGAGCGCTATGATATAGAACTTTATAATTCAAATTTTTAGTTATTACTCTTTATGGGTATGCTACTGCCACATACTCGGATTGTTGTTGTATAGACATAAAAGAGCTCTCTCAGCTGCGAAATAGAATGGTATTTTATCTGTATCTTTAGATGATTTGCCTGTCCAAACCATCTTAGTCTGCATATCAATTTAATTTCAGCCAAGTCGTAAAGTACGAGCGTGGTAATCGAACTGTAAATTGTAATTGAAATGTTGATTGAAATAGTCATCTGCGGAATGTATGTTCTTTTTTCAAATTGATATATAAATTTATCGTTCCAAAAAAAGTAATTTCGGTCCAGTCATCAGAATTGCAGAGGGATCCCAGACGTCTAAGTAATTTTGCGAGTCACGCAAACACTTGATACACTAGGTTATATTATGACTCATTTCTAAGGTTGTCATCGTCTTTAGCTTGTCCGTATAATCTCATTTGCAAAGCTTTCAGAGAAGTTAAGTGAAATTCTTTTGATATTGCGATCTCTACGAAACTTCACTTAATTTAATTACTAGGAATTCGAGTAAAGGACCATAACAAATAGTCTATTTTATTAAAGGCCTGTTCACAATATTTATCGGTAGGTCAAATACAAAAGTCAAGGTCCCGAATAACTGGTAAACAAAAGACTGTATTCAGTATTAACTGTCTTATACTTTAAGTGGCTGATAACATTTACTTGAACCTTGTGAAATAGGCCCCAACGCATATTTTCGGCTCTGTCTTCAACAATGATGGTTTCACGCGAAAGCATGCTAGGTCCCAAGCACGTGTCTTAGGAATAACGACCGCGGCGCATTTTTGTGGCCCGCACGGGCAGAGCGTGTAATTCGGCCCATCCCGCCCGCCTTTAATGACCTCTAATGATAGAACCGAAGCGGGGCGGGGTGATTTATATTATAGAACTTGTGTACCGACCAAACGAGATGCTCCAAATCACCTCCCGGCTAAGTGTCGAGTTTACTTAGCTGTGCGATGGTTGTCGGAATTCTCGGTTGTCTGTGGTGTTGTGGATTTGTTGGGATTGGATGTGAGTATTGGAATTTATTATTATCTGTTTTAACAGTGGTTGTTTATAATTTCAAGCACTGTAAAAATTAATTAGTTTTATGACTTCCTTAAATAATGAATGATCTGAGGGCCACAGATAAAATAATTATGAAATGTGACGAAGAACTTAAATTTCTATTTGTTCAAAAAAGTCTGTGTGTTCAAAATTATTAAGTACGGTATTGAAATAAGTTATCGGCAAGCGGTTACGAACCGTCAAGCTGTCCACTTATGCTCTGTTTCTACAAAAAGACGTCAAGTTTTGCAAGCTAAAACACCTTTTTCAAACTTTCATCTTTGCCACTGTCTTCGGAGATGTGGATTGAAAAAGCTTTTCAAAAGCCCGCTTTTATGTCGCTATTAGAGGAACTTTGCTTTGCCTGAGGGAACTTGTCTTTCGTCGAGCTTATTTAGGGTATGAGAGATTTGCATCGTTCAGTCATTTATCGCTAGAGATAAAATAAAGTCGTTTCTTAATAAGTCGTTTATATTCTGTTAATTGTTAAATTTTAATTTCCTTAAGGTCATGCATAACATTTTCATATCTTACTGAACTCAAATACCAAATACTTTTGGCTATATCGCTGAACATACGAAAGGCAATAGGAAAGTCCTTTGCCAGTTTTATGTACACCGTCAGACAGTGGTATTTTCGCAATCGAGCTGACCTATGACTATAATACTAGCCACAGTATAGACCTAACAAAGTTTCATTATTTGAATAGAATGTATAAATTCATACAATTAAAGATTTCAAGTTGTTTTTTAATTAACATTTATTGAAATTTATTCTATGTTCTCGCCATCCAGTTGATATAGCCACGGAAGATAAATGTGGTTTCTAACGATAGCCTCTGACTTCTTGTCAGATAAATTATCAAGTAAAATTCCGATCAGTTTTATAAATATCCAAAGAAATATATATTTTGCAAATATATATGCAGGGTTTTGCCCGCAGCCTAGCTTTCCTATTGATTTGGGTTGTTCCAGCTAATCGTGTGTTAGCTAGCATAACCAAAGTAAGAAATTATTTACAAGACCGGCGATCATTTCATTATTTTATATTATTATTTGCGGACACCAGACTAGGAACACATTTATCAATGCGTTTATCCTCAGATACTTTACCATTTTAGACAAAAATGTACAGTTCTCGAAAATAAATAATGCATGTCGCGCTATACATGTGTGGCAAAAACAACATTCAATAAAGTCGAAATTGACCGATATATTCTAAGCCTTATGTCTTATTCATTTTTACGTATTATACATACCTTTTATAGTTCAGAAGAGGTCAATTTGCCTTGCCAAAGTAAAATCCAACTAAAACAGACTCCGCTCTAAAGAGCTCAAGTACGATAACTTTAAAACGTGATGCATTTGCGGGCGCCAGGTGTCTTGTTCAGTGCAACCCGATAAAGGCGCACCTCGTCGTGTTCGCCTTGGCCCTCAAACGGACCTGTTTGCCATTATGCAACATCTGCGTGGAAACGCTCTTGTGAAATTATTGGGTTACGTTATGTTCATGATGTAGGCTGTGAATGTGGTGCGCTGGTCGTTGGATATATTTTGTATCCGCTCAGCGACCACCGTACACATGGTGTTAAAATCCGACATAGTGGATCGGTATGTGTGTCGTGTTCCGGGAACGCTCTGTAGATTGGTGACGTGAAGGGTGAAATTTTACGAAAATGAAGTCGACACAATATTTAGGTACTAATAATTATTATTTACCTCACTATGCTATGAATTTTGATTTGTTCATTCACAGCACATGATTGAAGATTGTGGTTTTGATCGATTATTGATAACGGCTGTAAGGCGTCTTCCTAATTGTATTTGAACTTGCGATGCGAATTAATTTCGTGATTGAAATGCTCACACAATTTCCTGATCATGAACATCATTTAGTCAATAATACGTATATTTGATCGCGTGTTCGATATGTTCATGTGAGTACTTGGTAAAGAGGACGTCGTCATGGATTGTTATTTGATAAAGAAGGTATTGTGATAGTAATTGGAGCTACATCAAATTTGCGCGCATCGCACAAGACACCTCCTGTTGGAAAACCGTCGTCCACTTCGCATTCGAGTTTATTATCTAGATTTATTACCCTCTTAATTTCAACTCTAATACTATTAGAGGTCTATACAAATGTTCAATAGGACAATAAGCACTAAATTGACCTGTCGCAAATCTTCCTAAAACCACTATCACATGACGTACAATTAACGGAACAATAAAACACGACAATATACAAGGTGAAGCTCTCAATGTGCAGTCTTTCTATCGGCAACCTCATGGGCGTTGGCACGTTATTTACGACGCATTTATTTTTTTATTTTAATGAGCAGCTAAGTTGACGAGCCTGTTATGGACACTTGCGAAACGATTGCGTTACCTTTGGTCTAGACTCTAAAGTCTAGACGTTTTTATATAACGTTTCCATATTTATATTTTACGATGAATTATATACTATTATAATCAATACCATGGTGACTTCCGTTATGGATAATTTCAAAAGTATAGACAATGTTATCTGCCTAATACTATAGAAAGAAAAAAAAATGTGAACAAATTTATATTCAGTACCTCGTTTTTAATGAATGTCCTTGTTAGAATGTGTCAATTACTGTAAATACTATGGATGTAATGAAAAAGTAGGTTGCACATGTTTGTTTACAATACATATTATTATTATTTAACTTTCCTTCCTTGGGTGTTGTACCCATAGATGCTCTTCATCCTATAGATTCATGGGAAAAATCAGGACTATAGATTTAAGGTATCTTTTAAGGCTTTTATTTGAAGTTTTTTCGTTATGGTCAACACACTTTAGGGCATGCCAAATCTATAATTTAGCTGACTCTCGAAGGACGCAACGTCCTCAATTCCACTACTTTGTATTTGGACTTTATTTTATAAAATTCTTTAAGTCCAGATTATTAACTTTCCCATGCCTTGGTATTTATAATTCCGTTAATCCAGATTCTTATCTTTCGTATGCCTGGGTAAATTTAAATCAAAGTATTTCATGTATTCATGGGTTAAAAATTGGAGAATCCATAATCTATTATGGGTATATTTCATAGCTTATGAAAAGTGTCTCGCTTCGAAATGCCTAAGGATTAACTGTCATTTCCTTGGTCAAGTTGGTAGTCGTTTGTCTCACAAAACACATAAGATCTTCAACGTTTTATATGCTGTGGATATGCTGGTTGCGCATTTACAGATTCGTTTTTATTTTTTATTTTTTTTAAATTTTATAATGTGTAACCGATTGTTATCCTAAATAAATTAAAAAAAAAGAAACTTTACCAATATTCCTATGGACATATTGACAGAGTAATAAAACTATCATGTCATGCCAATTGGTCCAGCCTGCATGCCGCTGGGTCGCATTTTATCGGTGACCTCTGACGATGGAGGCGCGGCAATCACGGCCCCGTGCCACTCGACAATCAACTCATTTGGCTCGCGTACATGTTATTAACGTACGCTGAATTGATAGGAATGGATGGTTTCACATCTGTGATTTTTTTTGTTATATAACTGAATACCTAGACCACATAGACTGTAAAGTGTAAAGTTTAGAATTTCATATTGTTGCTTGTTTAATCTTGTCTTGTTTTTTACTAATATTATAAATGGTAATTGGTGAAAATTTTTGGTTGGTTGGATTTGTTTTTTTTTCTTTTCTAATGATTTAACAACAATATAATTATATTTTCACAATTTTGTTTCCTTGTGGTTCTCATTGGGTGTCAAGCGTGAGCGAGGATCTGCTATTTGATACGTGTAATATGTTATTTGGTTAATAATATATTTATTTGCATATTGTGTCTGTCTGTAGACATTTGCGACGTCGTACAAAGTAAGATATTGTTCTTTGCACTTTGTACATGGGCCGTTGTCCGTCGGGTTTACCGCTATTCGGTCGACTCCGCTATTCGTATATTTGAATACAGTTGGACTACTGATCCTCTTCCTTATATAGATTTTATGTAACAAGATTCTTTCTTCTTTGTAGTTGCGCCAGCATTGAATTGATTCAAATATTTTATGCAATATTATTTTTTTATGGACATATGTTTGACTGCGTCGGAGGCGTAGTAATATTACGGTAAGACTGTACAGCTGAGGTCTGGTATTCGATCCCCGGGTCGGGCAGTGATATTGGATTTTAGCCGGTATCAGCCTGGAGTCTGGAATTTGGGTTTGTTACGGCGACAGGCTCGCCCTCTATCACATCACGGGATGGAATACGTATAACGTATACGTATACCACCAGTTATGTCTCTGTCTACCCCTCCGGGGATTGAAGGCGTCAGTGTGTGTATGTATGTTTAATATAATAGCAAAACCCTCATAGTCTAAGATCCCGCTGCAGAATTAGTGCGCTCATCGAGTACATGTTAAAAACTACATTCTTACACATATTTATGCTTAGAAGAATATATATCTACTAGGTTGCCTATTAAAACTTGGCCGCAAATATTTTTAATTAAATTATTGTTAATTGATTTTTCGGAAAACATTTCATTCATTTGTTTTTCAAATAAAATATCGTCCACTTCATGACAATACACATAAAGACTCTGAAAAACCACGGCTGCCGTTGCGCACTTGGCCGCACCTCTTCGCAGCCAGGTGTAAGCAGGTATGACTATGATACATTTACTCGTTCATAATGTATATTTATTAGCTATACATCAAATTAAAGCTGAATTTTTTGTTGATCATGATACACGGTTGCCTAATTAAATCTGGCCGCAAATAAGGGTTGCCGACTCTTAAAAATGATAAATATTGAAGGTAGAGTGAAAGAGAGCTAGCGCGTTATATTACCAGTCAGAAAAGGATAACATACATAGCATGTAGTACATAATAAGGTTATATTCCCGTGACACACGTCATGTAGCTGTCATGTTTGCCGGCAAACATTCCGATGCTAAATGGGTTAATAAACTTCGAATAAAATTCATGAAGATGAAGGCGTGTTTTCTGTGTGAGAAAAAATGCAATGTACTTGACTTTGATGATGCATCATTCAAAAAGTGTTTGCTAATGTTATTATTTCGTCGTAAAATAAAATATAAATACAATGATATTATATTAACAATTGAATCTACCTATGACTTTGGATATCATACAGCGTGTCTTAAAAAAATTACAGTTTTAAAGCATAAAGATACAGAAGAATTCTACATGGTTTCTGGGAGATTCAGCTCCAATGCAAGTTGAAAATGTTCTCTGTGATTCCACGAACAAATCTTCCGATAATGACGATGATTATGATATTTCTAGCGATGAAAGTTATGAAAGTGATAGCTTCTATGATAGTGAAAATGAAAGCTCTGATGGTTCAGATTTTTAAATAAAATTTACGGATAGATAAGATACGTTTGTTTAATTTTTGAGTTACTTAAATGCTTCATTTATATGTAATAAGTTATTGAATACTTGAATAAAATATAATATTTACTCAAACAGTACTTGCACAATAAAATTTTATTTTACGTGAGTAACCCTAATTTTATTTTTAATGGATAGTAATTTATTGTGGTAATTTTTACATTTATCATTTTGAGAAGACTTTTTTTTGGAGTATTTATTAAGTTGTATCTACTATTGTTTTAACTGGTGGTTGAGAACACGATCATCAGGCGTATGCGCAATGGCTCAAAAGTGTCGTACAGCTAGTACTCGCTATCCTTTTCTGACTGGTAATATAACGCGCTAGCTCTCTTTCACTCTACCTTCAATATTTATCATTTTTAAGAGTCGGCAACCCTTATTTGCGGCCAGATTTAATTAGGCAACCGTGTATCATGATCAACAGAAAAAATTCAGCTTTAATTTGATGTATAGCTAATAAATATACATTATGAACGAGTAAATGTATCATAGTCATACCTGCTTACATCTGGCTGCGAAGAGGTGCGGCCAAGTGCGCAACGGCAACCGTGGTTTTTCAGAGTCTTTATGTGTATTGTCATGAAGTGGACGCTATTTTATTTGAAAAAAAAATGAATGAAATGTTTTCCGAAAAATCAATTAACAATAATTTAATTAAAAATATTTGCGGCCAAGTTTTAATAGGCAACCTAGTAGATATATATTCTTCTAAGCATAAAAATCTGTAAGAATGTAGTTTTTAACATGTACTCGATGAGTGCACTAATTCTGCAGTGGGATCTCGTACTATCAATCAACAAATTTCAATCAGATGTATTAAAAGATTTCGCAGTTTTATTGTATGGAATTGTCAACGCAGATTAAAATTGTAACAATCGCGTCCATTGTTAGAAATAAAAACATTTTTCGACGCTCGGAACGTGTTTTGGGACGTGATGCTATAGATGACGCAATCGTTGCAGCGTTTTTAGCATAATATAACGTTTCGGGGAAAACATTATTGCAACTTTATTCTGTATTATTTTTTCTGTAAGTGTACCGTCGTGTTGCCAGCGTACCGTCCGCTGGTACCCTCAGTGATAGCGGTAGGGCCCACCAAATCTTCATTGGGACTATCGTGGTCGCTAAGCCGGAGGATCGCTTGTACACCGTTAGCAGGGTACCCCAGGTGAAAACAGCGGCAGATCCCAAAAAAAAAAACATCTATACTATAAATAAGTATAATGGAAGCAATTTTAATATCAAATATAACATAGTCCACATTCGTTGGTTCACTTTATTTTATAATAATAATAATATCAGCCCTGTATTATATACTTGCCCACTGCTGAGCACGGGCCTCCTCTACTACTGAGAGGGATTAGGCCTTAGTCCACCACGCTGGCCTAGTATGGATTGAATTTTATATTGGAATTTGGTTATTACCAGCTAGTTTTTTTTCACTATGCAGTTAGTTTTTTTACCGTGTGTGCAGCAGGCAATAGTGTTCAGGAATATGATATGTAGTTCCATTTGAACCAGCGCTTTTTCGGATAGAAAGTTAAAAGCCATCGTGTCGATGAAACCGTACAAATACAACCAGATTGATCGGAGCGTAAATGTAGGCTCAGAACCCCGAATAGGGGAGACCTGTGAAATGTAATCTCTGTATCGGCATTGCATAGGTTTACTGTAAAATTTATTATGTTTAAGAGTCAATAAGCGGCGGCTGATATTATTATTATATTATTAAGAGTCAATACTATATTGTATTTTGTTTGAGAAATACTCGTGTTTTTTTAACGGGTTTTAAAAAAAGAGGTTATTCAAATAGTTGTTTTTTTATTGGTAAATGAGTATTATGTGTACCGTTGCATTATACTAATGATTTCTTATATTTACGCGAATGTTAGACATTGAAATTAAACTACTTTGCAGCCTTCATGTCCCCCCCGTGACCATGAAAGCTGCAGTCTTCAAAACGTCGGGAGAAAACTAAGATATAAAAAACCGCGATAGAATCCGAAAAGTAGTTTAATTTCAGTTGCATTATACTTCCAAAGATAGGGTACTTGGGTGCAGTGGCGAAAGGGAAACGGACACAACATATAGGTACTATTATGCATAAATGCGGTGTGCAAATCGTTCTAATGATAATTAGATTCTACATAAGGGGAAGCCGGTAGCCGGTAGGAAGGTTATATGGAGCCTTTGCCAGTGCTTGGCTGTGTAATGTGTATTGGAATAGCATTAAAGACTGTTTTGTGTTGTATTATGAAGCTGGGTAACAATAATCACTTCAAGTTTTGTAAATAATAAAACTATTTTCTTTTCCGTGATCAGAATTTGTGCTCAATATGATTCTTCCTAAATACTCGTCTGCTGTCACATTTTGGGACGAATATAATCTCAGCTACGCGCGAGTACCGTAATTGCCTCTATCATGTGTAGACTTATTAACAGAAACAAATTAGTCAGAAACAAGCTAGTCAGTCAAATAATATTATTAGTCATATTATTGCTTACTCTTGCCTTTGTTAAATGTATTGTTAATTATTTACATAACAAACAAGAGGCGGCAGGTAAGGAATGCTATGACGAACCACGTATAAAAATAAATATACTCACCACAACATAAACATGAATTAAATAATAATATAAACTTAATGAATATTTTTCTTTGGACAGTATCCGATGATTGGCTAATTTCAATAAACGATCCTACTCTCTATCTTTGGATCTAGTAGTTAGAAATTGACCTATCAGGTCCAAGGTGGTCCGAGGCTACGGATTGGGAGACCGGCATAGGTACCATACCCAGTAAAACATACTGGTACTTATAATTGTGGCAACCGGCGATCGCAACGTCTTTGTTACTTGATACTTGACTAAGCATATATGGAGAGTGAATAAGGCAATCCGCCGATTTTAAAGCCGAAAATAATTCGGACTACCAAAATGATGCGGTTCTACTGCCGTGTTGAGGTTCTCGGCTTCGACCTATAAAATAAAAATTACTTTATATTGATATTTATTTCGTTCAAACTGCCATTTTATTATTTTACATCTGCGATTTGAGTCATTTATTGTGTTATTTTTATGAAGATAAGTTTGTGTTTTTTTTTCTAACGCAATGTCAAAATGATCCTGTATAATATCTATTTGATATCAGGTCCACTGAAACTTGTGTTAGCAAACATTTTGATCCAATACTTTGCATATAAACACGGCAGATAACACTTGTCAAGAGTCGCATCCTCTACAAACGCAAGACGCAGTTCCTGTGCATTGTAGTGTCGTAAGCATTCACTGGCCGATGTCAATTGGTACTGACACACACAATTGTCCAATTCGGGCCGACATCAGCCACAATACCCTATCATGATTGACGCGGACGCGGGTCCGGGGCCTTGGCTTGTGTGACAAATGTTGGCGAGTCAATCAAATGTTTTGCATAAATGTTGGGCTGTTGGTTGGTGTTTTTATAAATTTCTTTTAGACGCTATGTTTTGTCGAGTCAGGCGCTGCTCTGATACATCTAACAGCCGTTTTCAATAACCGATTCCAATCATCGAACCGATTCCGAGAATGAACCAATCAAAAAAACTTATTTGTAAGCATTTACAATTGACTTGTTCTGATTGGTTCATTTTTTGAGTTATCGAAATAAACTATTGGTGTCATTTATTAAAAACTAGCTAACCCGATAGACTTTGTCGCGTCTTAACTATGAATTGAAAATGAAACATTCAGTCATTTGCTGACAGTTATTTCAAACAATTGACAGTTATATAAAATTAATATTTTCGTTAAGTTTTCTTAAATTTTCTAATTTTCCGCGCAATTTTTTGATTTTTTTCTTTCATAAGAACCTTCTCCTGACAATAACAAACACAACAACAAAAAATAGTGAAATCGGTCCAGCCGTTCACGCGTGATGGCGTGACCAAGGGAAATAGGGATTCATTTTTATATATATAGATGGCGGTAAATAACTTGTGAAATTAATTATCAATTGATTTAAATAAGTGTAGACAGCACAGCTATGCTAGTCTATTCCTCAGTGCATTCGGCATGAGCCATTATCGTTCTAAGCTTAGTATAGAGTGGGGCTCTATGATAACTAATTAGCTAATATTGTTATGAGACTACTTTCAGTTCGATGTTGGACAAAATATATTCTTAGGATTACGAATTAGATTATATGCGCTTCGCATTATGAGTCCTCGTAGGATTGATTGTGAATACAAACTTAAAATACTTAACTCAGCAACATGATCTGTCAAATTTTACTTGTATTAATTCTTTTTTAAAATAACAATTGGCTTTATTACATGGGAAGTTTATTGAAAATGCGTATGCTTTGACTAACAAAATAATTATTTATTTTCATACGGAGAATGAGACGTAAAACACTGCTAATTGACACTGGCTTACAGATTACGCACGTATGCGTCTGGCGTTATCATAGTTGTGCGTGCACTCTATCAACTATTATGGTCGAAACAATTGTTCATAATCTTTGTCTATTCCCATAGCTACGCAGCAGTGTTTATTTACATGTTTTGGTTTAAATGACTGTCGTCATTAAACATTAAAGAACTGATCTAAGTCTGTCTGTTCGTTTAAGTGTTAGTGTCGAATATTTATTCTTAATAATTTAGGCCGCAGCCTATGGGCGGCAGCCTCTTAGGGGCGGCAGATTTCAGAGGACGCTCACTCGATTTAATTAATCATTCGTTTATTTAACTTTAGTGACTTCCATAATACAAACAAATGGAAAATTATTAAGTATTTTAGAAACCTACATATATACATAAACCTACCTACATGGAGCAGCGGAAATAAAGTGGCACTCATAAAAAATATAATTCCGGCACGGGTTCTAGGTGGTTTGCCCACCTGTTTACGGACAGAAGTTGCGTTGCTCCAAAGGGTTTTAGGTGAGATATTTGCTCGTCTTGTCCAATCAGTTGTATATTACATAATAGTATAAAGAAATAAGAACATGAATTCCGATTGCAGCTGAACAAATAAAAAAAAAACTCCTCTGCATATTAACTTAAATCGCAATAAGTATTGTTTTTTTATCATAATTAAAACCATTGAAGTATGTTTTAGTGAGGAAACAACGTTTTGATAAGGGCACGAAAGTTTAAAGGTGATTTGAAATTCTGAGTTAGTTTAGATAATTTTATGGCTGACTGTGCTTGTTAATTTAAGCAAGTGATGTAATGAGATTCGATTAGTTTATAATTGGTAATTGATCTCTGGCACTTGCACTCGTTAGTGGTCCGAGGAGGCCAGAGGTCTGGTGAGCTAACCGACGTGCCAGTGAACTTACATGTGAACAATTATTGCACTGATTGGAAAAAATTGTATGAATAATTATTAATTTTATTGACTATGTGTAGGTGGCTTCGCTCGTGTGAAAACGTTTTTCTGGGATAAAAAGTAGTCTAAGCATTCTGGGCCCTTATTCTGTATGTTAGTGTAAACGCGTATGCGGCCGTGTCATGTTATTTTCGAGAAATGTGCGTGGAATGGTATTCTGTAAGGCAAATTTCTATAGTCCTAAACATGACGCGTTGTGTTACGTGCTTGTTACGCACTGTCAAAATAACGTGCGGGATAGAGAATAAGGCCCCTGGAGTAATGTAGATTAGTAGATACCTCTTAGTGAAAAAAAGATCCAATCCGTTTAGTAGCTCTTAGATTAGCACATTTAGAATTTTGATAGGTAGATGAATAAATAATGACCAACTAGCTCGTCGGCTGGCATACGAAAAAAAATTTGGACTTAACATTATAACAAAATGAAACAAGCATAACCCAAATAAACAAGACGTTTTGTTGCCAATAAACAATGATTCAATAGTTTGTTCTGGATTCACAGTCCTTACATTCACATCTAGTAGATCTCACTTCTTTAGGCCAGGTCCCAGGACTATTGTTAGAATTAGACTGTACCTTTATTGATGATGATAGGATATATTTTATATCCGCCCGGATAGTGACCACCGTACACAAGGTGTTAAACTCGCCATAGTTGCGGATGTTAGTGTGTCGTTTGCCGGGATGCCTGTGTATATCCGGTTCCAATGGGCCGGCATAATTGTATCAACTGCCGAGGGGTAATCATCTCTCGTCAGTCGACATTCTTTTGGACCCCACTCGACTTACCATTTGCACTTTGTAGTGCCGTATAAACGGTCCAGGGGTTAAACTAAACTATATTAAAAAGAGTACAAGATTACTGTTGACACTTAAACACAAACGAGCATAGGAAATCAAGCAGAGGCAGCAGTATTTTAGCAGGTTTAACGATTAATTCCTGTGTGGATAAAATATATTATAGTCATGTTCATATAAGGACAATATAGATAGGTCATACAGGGACAAACTCACTTGTGTAGGCATGATTACGTAATAAATAACTAAATATGTCATATCGAATGCAATGGTACTGGAATATATTAATTTTCCTATTCTGGGAATGTGGTTTTTGTCATTCAGTATTTGTCCGTTCTCGACGGTTGTTAATTAATTCAGTTTAATTCGTGGCTTATACCTTCGCTTGTTCAGGTCAGTACAATAATTATTTAATACTAATATATATTGTCTTTTTTTCAACGCATTGAAATATTATGCTATTACAGTGTTTTCAGTGGTCTGCTTTGCAGTACCCTCGAACTGTTTTGCATCCCCAAAATATTGTTTTAAGAAAAATTACCCTAAAAATATTAATTGTTTGTGCGACCAAAGCGCCAAATTTTCAATTTGAAAAGAGAAAGTTACACAAGTAATACAGTGTATTTCCGCTTTGAAACGGTAGTTTTTTCCCCAAAAAGACCCCTGTAAATTTCCCTCCATGCTGTTAAAATGTCCACAAATTGGTGAAGTATCTTATAGTAGTTTCTATAAGTAACTGTGACCCAGTGTTCCGATTTTGAAAATTCTTTTACTAATAGAAACATTTATTCATAAGTGAACCGATTTTGAAAATTCTTTTATTTATTTATTCATAAGTGAATCAATAAAATTATTTATATCTAATGGGTGTTAGAAAGATGTGTTACGTTTGTTTTCAGTATAGTTTCAGTCAGTGATATAGTCAAAAGGAGCCCAATTATCGACATTGCAATAATATTATTTTACGTGATCACAACGATGTAGTCGGTGTCTCGGATTTTTGTTATCGTCTTCAATTAAACTAAAGGTGTAACACTAAGGGATATTCTTGTAGCGGCTCTTGTTTGTTTTCATAGTAATATGATTAATTGTTTATATAACATTTGGTGACTAATTTATAAGTCGTCAAGATTGGGTACAGCCATGCTGTCATTTTTTATGTTTAACATAACATCCTGGTAACCATAACCGGCCACGTACTCTCAATATTACTAGTAGAAAACAACACGAAGTTTTTCTTTACAAATACTGTTTTAATATTACTGCTGAGTAAATTGTGTTAGAAAAACACCCAAAGTACTGTCGGATCTGGGAATCAAACGCACACACTCCACGCGAAGCTTGTAGATCCAAAGGCCGTCCATCTTTGGACTATAAATCTATAAATAGTATGAACGCAACTTGAGTGCGATTCTAGGAACTAGCGCGTGCATTACTCGCCCTCGAACTACGGAAATAGCTCCCTTCCCCTTACAGTTTATGGCGATCGTAAACTATATAGCTTAGTCGTTACTTGTAATCTTTGATTTAATATGGCACTATATTATTTTCAAATCATCACCAAGAACGGACAGTAGGTGTTATTTCCAAAATGACTTGCTGCGCAGGCGTCGTTCTCTCTATAAGTAGTGATACAACCCCTACAACAAATCAAATAAATTGAATCACATAGTGTTCGAAACAATGTCTTTTAAACCGCAATATCAATGCTTGTACACCCCTGGTTAGTGATAGAAATAAATAAAGCGATGACTACTACAACCCTCTTTAGTAGCCGACATTAATGATGATGGAAACCCAGTGACTCCAGAGACTGGCTGACTTGTTATAAATGACTTTGTTGACCGTGTTTATCATAGGTGAAAGGTGAAGTTATCCAAAAAGGAACCCGACGCAACATATAGGTACCTTTAAACCGCAATATATGCATAAATGCGGCCTGCAACTCTTTCTGATGATAACTAAATTCTACAGAAATTCTACACAAAGGGAAGCCGGTAGAATCGGGTTATATAGACCCTACGCCATCGTTGCTTATTAATACCCGCCCTGTATTAATTAATGCCCATTATTGAACACGGGCCCCATCTATTACTAAAAGGGTTTTATAGAATTTGAAAGCGTGAGGGGATAGTATTTCAAAAACAATAGTACAAAGAGCAACGCCTGACATGTATATAGGGCCCGAGAACAATTTAGCAATCTGTCGTAATCATTAAACCGTGACGACGCTTGGTGCAATTTTGTGGTCATTTGGCGCGCGGCACCAGTTATATTAATTGAGTTTTATGACTTCATTCAACACTTGATGACCAATTCACATAATTTAAATGAAGTTTAAGGGTTTGGGCTAAATTGTATTTGGTGGTAGTTTCGACATTTCCGTATTTTGATGTGGCTAGTAACGACATAATTAGAGCGTCAAGGGATGTTTTTAAAGGCTGATGCCCAGGATATAATTGTATGGAGTAGGCATCTCAATTCCACAGACTGAATTCATTAATTTCTTAACAGCTGTAGTGGCAGCCTTTATTAGGAAAGTGAGATCCATATGTTGGCCAATATGCTTACATCATGACAATTGCTAATTGTTTTGTAGCAGAATTAACTTGTTAGTTTATTTTAACGTATTCTTTGACCAATATATTTACTAAGTAATAATGTGAGTGTAGCACGCGATATGTTCAACTAGGTTGATGTGGCGGTCGTGGGGTGACTGTGTATAGCTCTTTGGTCTTACCCCAGCTTTGGCGGCCTAGTTGAATTGCATGCGTGGTACGACACCGCTCTGAGGCCCTGGGTTCGAATCCCGGGTGGGTCGAAGTGAAATTGGTTTTTTTGCTCAATATCAGCCTGGAGTCTGGAATTGTTGCCAGATATGGTAATAGGCTCGCCCCCTATCACATCATCGGATGGAACACACTTCGTGGAAATTGCGTGCCTTGGTCATACTTCTGCCTACACTTCGGGGATAAAGGCGTGATGTATGTGTATCTGTCCAACACAGTTGTTCATTGTATTTGAGGGTCTGTTAAAGATTTAAGATACTGAACTATTTATTAAATAAACATCAAATATTATGTAATATACAATTTATCCACTCTTATCAATACACCTGCAATTATATATAAATTTAAAGCATAATATATATATTTAACTACATAATAAGATAGTATAACGTAACGTATTCACACAAAATACAATAAAGTTATACAATTGATTAAATTATGCATCCGTCACTAAGGTCTGAGCCTTAGTAAACTACCATTGATTCTGCGTACATTACTGGTTACTGCATAGAGTGAAAGCTTCTGTGGAGCGTTTAAAATTCATGCCTATTTCGGTAGGGCTGGCACAAGAGGACAAAATAAAATAAAAAGTTAATCGGATTTAATTATAAATACTTACGGTCAAATATATTTATAAATCTATATAAATTTTATAAAACTGAAAAGTTTGGTTTTGAATGCGGTAAATCTCTGTAACTACTAAACCGATTTTGATTTTTTTTTCACTAATAGCTACATTACTTCTGAGTGCCATTGGCTATTTTTTTTATCACGGCAAAATATTTATTCCGGAAAAACTTATTCACGTGGGTGGAGACTCAGAGAGAGAAGCTAGATTCTATTTTATTGTTGTATAATTTTTTATTATTAATAATTTGTTGTACCTTTTATAGTTTTGTGAATTATTTTTATTCTTCATCTTAATGTTCGGAACAGCAAACCATCTTTTTTCACAGCTCAGGTTCCTCAGTTTTAGGTCCAATATAGTAAAGGTGTGTCGTATTTATTACAACCGGTGCGAGAATAAGATATTTTATTACAATGGGCAGGATTGACAATGTTTTAGATCTCTTGTTTGACTAGTATTTAAAGATGTTCACTTCATGTCTTGATAAGTGTTACTTAAGTAAGAGCTAAAGACTCGATAGATTTTTAAACGGGCATGGAAAAATAACCCCACAGTACCCGATAGTAAGCGAAGTAGGATCTGTATTCTACTGCAGTGTGTTGAGAGATGGTCATCCTTCGCCAGTCGACACAATTATATTAGTTGGAACTTATAAGCGGCGATAGCCTAGTTGGGTGTGGAACGGACTGCAAAGACGAATGTCCGCACGTTCAAATCCCAAGGGCACACACCTCTGACTTTTATAAAATCATGTGTGTATTCTTTGTGAATTTATCGTTCGCTTTAACGGTGAAGGAAAACATCGTGAGGAAACCTGCACATCTGAGAAGTTCTCTATAGGAATTTCTAAGGTGTGTGAAGTCTACCAATCCGCACTAGGCCAGCATGGTGGACTAAGGCCTAATCCCTCTCAGTAGTAGAGGAGGCCCGTGCTCAGCAGTGGGCAAGTATTTAATACAGGGCTGATATTATTATTATTTATTATTAATAATACGGCAATCGATAAGTAATTTAGATTATCAAACCAACTTTATAGACAAGATGTTTCTAAATACTTCTGTAAACTAGGTATTAGTGCATCAAGTCCAAAATTTACCTAGCACAAATTTTTAATGGGTTAATGCATTTAGAGTTGTTAGCAAACTAATAGTTGTGATTCGACTTTAAATTACTACATTAGCGAAAGCATTCACGGTGACCCTGTGCCCGCAATTTTGTATTATACTTACATGTTGTTAAAGTTGTATTTGAAAGCGCATCTAAATATCTTGTCACGATATATTGATTATTATAGAGTCTGCGACATATTGTTCGCAATAATTGATGTCAAAGATGGTCATTTAGAATGTATTACCACATATGTGTGGCATTTACCAAATATGTATGAATTGGTAAGGAGGTGACACTTTCCAAATTTGCACTTTGTTAAATTTCAGTCGGATATGGCCAGGTTTTTTCTGTTGGTATTTGCTGTTGATGTAAATATATGGAATGTAATTTTTTCGTAGTTTATACTTAGATTTTTTGTAAATTATTTTAAAGTAAATCAGTGTTTACTTTAATGTTGCCTTGGTCTAGGGTATCCGCACTTTCAATCCTAAATCATAGGTTTTGGGATTGTTTCTGAAGAACAATGTTATTGCACACGTTTGCGTCGTCCGAGATTGGCATTTGGGTCCTTCGATAATGATTCGTCCCCTAGCTACTGGCATTTGTGCGAGTATCGCCTCCACCCTCTGTGCGAGACGATTGGGAAACAACAGTTGCGAGGGGCTTACGATCTTAACAGTAGTTACGAAACATACGTTTAATCACGTGTAGTGAACATGCTTTGTCGGTCCAGTAAAAAATAAAATATTACGGCAGTGGTATTCACGATAATAGCACCTTCCCGAATGTGGAAAGTTTGCGATGGAACGTTCTCGAAAGACCTTGAAGTCTCCAGAATGTCGTGGAAACTCAATAACGGACTTTTATTCTATTAGAGTTATCAACCATTCCGGATCTTTCGATAATGTTCCACGGACATTGATGGTACATAAGGTCTGGTATAAAAAAGGTGCGCGGACGCTGCGAGTCAGTATTGATTGCGACGCGATCAAGAGCGATAAGCGAACTACGAGCGATATCGAAGCGTATACTGTGAATTGTGTGTGACCGCGTAGTATAGTGATTGTAACTAAGTTGGAGTATTTAATTTACGCGTTGAAGTGCTTGTGTTAGTGTTTTAGTTTTAATAAAAGCGTTTCATTGTTTGGTAGACGCGGTTCCTTATTGTTTATTCTAAACTCTATCTAGCACGTAACAATATAATCATAAATCCTTTGTGTCGTCGCGCGAATTAAATATCTTTATGGCTAACCTACTGAACTTATCGTATTTCGGACAAGACCATTTTCCCGCAAGTCACATCGAGAAAACTAAACTCAATCTGGTTCACACGTGACGTAGCATCGATTACAAGCGGAGTTAAACCGAAACGTGTTGGGCCGCGTCGTGGGTAACTGAAACAATTGCTCATTGAGTAACTTATCGGTTGTTTGCACAACGGAACGTTGTATCGACTGGCCGGTGTGGGAGTTATGGTGTGCTTGGGCCGGTTTAGTTTCACTTATCTTGCACGTTTTTAATGCAAGTTGTAGATGCATTCAGTTTTCTAACCGACATAAAAAAGGAAGGATCTTTTTTATAACTTACTTTTGCCGTGGAAAAAGCTTTCCAATGCACGGAATACGAACTAGCAATTAGACAGGCCGCCATGATTATGCCAATAATTGAGGGTTGCATGTCCGTCGATGTTTTTCTTTGCTTTCACCACACTTGGCAGTATATGCGCAATGAACGTAGCCAGAAAAAATTACTTTATTTGGCGGCTTTCGCGACTATATCAATTATTAGAATTATTAAAACCGAAAGAAGACGAATTGATAAAGGTCCGTGGAACACGCTGGATGCAGGCCGCTTCTACAGCTCGGTTGGAAATCTTCAAGGGAAGCCTATATTTATGAGACTTCCTGTGCTGACAATAGTGATGAAAAAAGTTTGCGAGTTCGATTCTCGTGTCGACATATACGTTCCATGTTCAAATCGAATCGACTCTCGTAGTTTTATACCCATAGCTTTTAATACTTATGAATTTACATTTGCATATCAGTGTTGTTTATTTACCGGTCGGTCCGTCTCCAAATGCAAATAAATCGTGTAACACGATTACGTGATACGGTCACGGACTGTTTGCGGCTATAAATCCTTTACACAAGTGATAACGGGTCGTTGAACTCATTACGTAAAGTAAAGGGTTTTCGGCGTTATTAAGTAGGAAGGATATTTTTGAAATCCCCTTTTCTGTCTGTCTGTATGTTATCGATTTTCTCAAAATATATTGAACAGAAATTTATGAAATTTGGTATTGAGATAGCTTAAGACCCTGGCAAGGTTATAGGCTACCTTCTATCCCGGGAAAATCGCGGAAAACTCCACCACGCGGGCGAAGCCGCGAGCAAAAGCTAGTATATAATACATCTCAATTTGAACATAATTGATTATGGTTTGATCTGAATCGAACTCGGGACCTCACACGTTTAGCAATTAACGAGGCAGTCACTACGCCTATGTGATACCCTGTTCATTACTTCATGCAATAAATGTGTTTTATGTCTCTCCGTCTATTTGCGTGTTTATGCTCCATAGATCGTGTTTATGTTAGACCTAAATTGATTTGCGTTTGGCTGTTTTCATGTTCTAAGTTCATGTCTGAATCGCGAGTGCGGTAGGTAGTGATATTATCAGTTGCTTCCATTAGATATTGTCTACCAGTTGACCCGACAGACGTTATCCCGTCTTAACTATAAATTTGCAGCGCACATTCTGTCAATCGCTGAAATTAACTTTTCTTAAATTTTCTAACGTTACGCTCAACTTCTTCTTCTCCAATATAACAAACATAAAAAAAATAGTGAATCGGTCTGGACCGATTCACTATTGAATCGGTATTACGCCATCACACTTGAACGACTGGTCGTTCAACTGTGATGGCGTGACCAAGGGAAACAGGGATTCATTTTTATATATATATAGATTTACAATCGAATGTAATTTTTTATGTATGTACATCGATTGCTCTGAGATTTAAGGGCGGATTTGCATGATTCTTATTTTGTTTAGTAGACAAAGTTCTTGTGATGGTTCCACAAAGATTGCGTTTAGTAAATTAATGTCTTTTACAGTGTTGTGTTTAGAACACACCTAAGTTAAACATAAGACAATAAGGCAAATAGAATTTTAATTGATGTTGTTTCCTTGTTTCAGATGCATCGACAATAACATTCCAATAAGACTGATTATATTAAGCCTATAATGAGCACAAACTGATCCACCAACATGTTCCAATTACTGGGCGGTTTGCGGGTGTACTTCAAGTACCAGCCGATAAGGATAGACAATGCCGTGTTCCGCCTCCACAACGTGTTCACTACGGTGCTGCTGCTCACGTGTTCCATGATAATCACCGCGACGCAGTATGTGGGCAAGCCGATCCAGTGTATCGTCAGCGGGCTGCCGACGAATGTTGTCAACACATTCTGTTGGATCACGTCCACTTTTACTATGCCCGATGCTTTCGCGAGAGAGGTGAGTTTTCTGATCTTGTTATATTCAATTCTTACTTATTTTCACTGATATTAATATTAACCCTTTCGCGGGCAATGCTACGGCTATCTTTGCTATAGAATAATTACAGATTCACAATCAACATTTTTAAAAGTGGTTAGAAAAACATTTTGTCCATTGTCGCGAAGGGTTATTATATGTGAAGCTTTGTGAGAATGTCTCGTTGTTAGAGAGAACTAAGAAAAACGTAGGAACTGTTGCTTTTAACGCGGTTATGGTGCTGCACTTTCAATTAGATGCAATGAAGTAATTTTGTCGTAAGATTTTTTTGACTTGATTTACGTTTGCTAACCCGACTAGGGTCAGCTTAAACTAACACACCGGACTTTTAGATGATCGCTTTAGGCGCTCGCAACCGGTGCAACAATTAATTAACCACGCTGAGGACAACCCACCAACGGGTTAAGAACCTCGGCTCGGGACGTTCAGAGGAGAGGATGGGATTACAACTATTTTTTGTTTGGACACGTCAATCTCTAGAAATATCACTCCTATTTTGAAAATTCCTTCACTAACATCCTCCAGGGCTAGAGGCTACTTATTAACCCCGGAAACTACACGGACTGAGCTGCGAGTAGAGCCTTGTGCCATATTATATTAACTACCAACGCGATAGGTTTTATAATTGCTGCCCACACCGTACGGCGGGTGTTAATGCGTTTTATGATACGAATCGCGCGAAGTTATTAATTATTATTATCGGCATCATCGCGCACAACGTCATAATCATTATGTCAACACGTGCTCTTAACATGCTCTTATATTGTTGGCCATTAACATCATCATTATGATTGCTATAAACACATTACCCTCCATCTGAGGCGTTCGGTTAAAATTATTCAGTGCAATTAAGTATGTGGTGATAACATCATTATCATCCACAATCATCAATTATTTGTTGGGTTATAAACTATAGAGATTCTGTGAACATCGTTGCAATTTGCTGATATAATAAAAAGACTGCATAAAAAGTAACTTGTGTTGGATTCTACGACCTGGTGGCAGATAGGAAGGTGCATCGGTATATTTTATACCAGCTTTTGCTTGCGGCCTCGCCCGCGTGAAAGAATTTACTAAGATAAAAGTTCCGCTACACATAAACAAACAAACTCTTCAGTTTTACAAGATAGTATAGATTAGTCTGGATATAGTATATTGCCATTTGATTGCCATAAAAATAGTCATAACGTCTACTAACTCATTTTGAGTTTATTTGTAAGGTCAGTCGTAATGAATAAAATGCACACACACATCAAGCCTTTGCCGCCAAAAGGGTAGGTAGAGTAACCAGCGCAGCCATTTTTCACCATGTTTATTTCATTCTATGATGTAATTGGTGGCGAGCCTATTGTCATATTGGGCACAGCCTTCATACTGATACTAAGCAGAATGATCCAATATTACTGCCCGATCCGAGATTTGCCCCCAGTACTTCAGAGCATTGTCTTACCGCGCACGCAATACAATTACGCTACTGAGACAGTCATGACGATGAAAAGCAGTGGCATAATTTGGCGTAAGGACGTGACATCATTCTTAAATCATATTTGGATTTCATTTTACAATGCACTTATCAAATCCTGTGAAGTTCACTCAGCCAGGATAAAAACACATTCCCTCTATGTGTCACAGTATCGTCTCCTTTCAAACTTGTTTGTTTGTGACTTTCGTCTCGACGCTGGCCCGGAGCCAAAATCTGTGCCTTCCCTTAAATTTCGATATCTTTGTCGCCTGTTGCTCATGTTTGTTATTGGAGTATTTTTAGTATTTTCGAAATTACGAGATCAGGAAGTGTTTACAGGCTTCAATTTAAGAAAAAAATATCTATCTTGAAATTACGACTGTATGGTTATTCCTCCCGTGTTCTTACGCCTAAAGGTCCACTCCTAAATGTCACCTTTAGCAGTAGCTATAGAGATTACTGCGTTTAAGCAAACAAACCCTACAATATTATAATATTGCAGATAAACGTACGCACACTTTGCTGAGTTTATTCTTATCCCATGATGTGAAGACGACTGCCATCCCTATTAATTTAAATTTCGAATCAAAAATCTCATCGTTGTCAAAAAAGGATCCCAATCTCAATCTTTGATACGATCACGCGAATAAGCTAATCAAAATACGTAATTTGTTAGCATTTCAAAATATCTTTGTTCTGATTGGTCGATTTTGACCACGGATCAAAAAAGGTGATTGGAATCGTTTAATATTTATTGTAGTTCTTTTATCTGAGAATCGATTGACAGCCTACTTACAGTTTTATTGACTAATGAGCCGATCAAAGTAACTAGACGCGACGTGGATTCAGCATCGTACAAATGTATTGTGGAAATGTTTGCGTGTAAAGCGAGCCGGGCGTGTTTATGCGGCATTGTCTCGCGGCGTGTTGTGGGTCGGCTGATAAATAAACATCAGGTTTGTCAATACGTTCCGATGTTACACGTAAGGGGTATTTGATCGATGTCTGTTGGGAAGGGATTTTATTAATTTTAACTTAATCAATACGGTAATTGGGTCGCATTTTATTACATGGGACTTAACATCGTGAAATGTGGATGTTGTACCTTTGCCTACCCTTAAAAAGGGAATCCTGATCCATCGTATGTATGTAATGTTATATATATTTATATTCGGTGTGATGACCTCATTTTACGGGGAATTGTTTTAAATTAATTTCTTACTTGTTTTGGTTGTGAAGTTTTACGGTAGTAGTCATATTATATGGATAGGCAGAAAATTACATCAGAACATGAATAATTTTAAATCATCAAGCCTTGAAGGAGTACCTAAACGTTTGAATAATTCAGACACTTTATGGGCAAAGGCATATTAAATTTACTGCTTTGTTATATGCTTAAGAAATCGATCAAAAATATAACTAAAGGTTTAACCAATAAATGACTTAATTTCGTAACAAGGGTAGAACGGGTCCGTCGTCGTCCTACACAATGAGTGTCCATTACGAGCGGGTCAATCAGACCCGTCGCATCAACTGGCCGCTTCCTGTGCACAAGATGGAGGGTTGGTCGCCCGCGGCCCGCGCCGTTCCACTATCATCCATCATTAGCAATTGTGAAATGATTGCGCATCTGCTCGCCGAATGATTTAACACGTGTCGTGGACAATCGCGGCAATTAGTCGCGGTTACTGGTTAGATTGGTATATTATGATGTATCTATCGGGGATGTTTACGTTTGGACATGTTGGCTCATTATTTTAATGTTCTATGTTGATTTTTATAATGTTGGAAATATGAGGTTTAAAATTTTAATGTGTGTGTGTGACAATAATTCACGCTTCCAAGTTTTTTTTTTATGCTTTGATTGACGAGGCGAGCTTGCTGTTCACCTGATGGTAAGCGATACGACTGCCCATATTTTATCTTTCGGGATTATTTTTGGACTGAAAAAGACATACTCATGTGAAATATATAATATAAAACTTTGTAAATTGTAATAGTGAGCCAGCTATGAGTTATTTCATGCTTTTATTTCCGAGGCAGATATTTCAGACCCTGGGTATTTAAAAGTTAATCGATGATGTGATAGGACGTGAGGCTGTTGTATACAAATTGTAATCTCAATAAAAATTAATAAGTTAATGTCTTTGTAATAGAGTATAAATTCGTGTACATTATACAATTATATCTTGTTTCTGCGAATCTACAGATATTTGGTATTGCAATTCAAGCGTCTGTGGCTGGCTAACATCCGTTTCGCCCGAAATTACTGGAATCAGATAATTAACATCTGTGCTTCCACTGCGTTCCTGGTAGTTAGTATCATATTCATGGTATTATGTCATTGCAATCAGATATTGTATTATCGAAATTCAACACTAATATTGAAGTGGGAGAGTTTGTGGGTGTTATGGCTCTTATCAATGTAAAAGGGCAGTGCAATGTGATGTCATTTTGTCTGATACGCTTTTATGATTATTTGCTGCACCATTTTTAATAAAATTTGGTGTAGGGTAAGTTTGAAATCCAAGAAAGGGCATGGCAACTTCTTTTTTATTTCTCACATTGAATTCCACTAGAGCAACTTCGGGAGAAAAAGCTAGTATCATGTCAACTGAAGGCGATGCTACGTTCTTCGACGGTCGACAGTGTTGTACTGGTTTTAGTGGATGTATCTACCTATCTTAAAATATAACTCATAATTAATGACTTACGGCCGTTTTCAATAAACGATCTCTATCTTAATCTTCGACCCCGATCCCGAAAATAAACCAATCAATAAGTTATTTGCGAGCATGTCAAAAATCTTTGTTCTGATTGGTCCATTTTCGGGACGCATCGAAAAAGAAATTGGTTTCGTTTATTGATTACAGTGGTATAATGGCGTCCAACAAGTCATTGCGTCTCTTGGATCATTATTCTAGTATGAGTAAGTTAATTCGCTGGTTCACTATCACAAGGTTCTATGTTCTATATTTTGCACAAATAGAATTATATAACAATAATATAATAAATAACTTTATTTGGCACAACAGTAAACAACTACATAATATTATTCAAATGCTAACATATGCATAATAATTGTTTGTGCTTACACAGAATTTTTAAATTTTAATTAACAGGGGGCCACAAACTAGGCAATGCCTGTATCTTGGAGCCCAGAACAGTTTTACATTATAGTTTAGTCTTAATATTCTGAGTTTCTATTACAGTAATTCTTTATTATATCGCGTAACGCAGTGCCATGAATAGAGAGAGATAGAGAAGTCTCGCATAAGTCGCAACCAATTTTTCAGACGATCCATAACCATGACCACTCCGCCAGGAGTGACCGAGAAGAAAAGATATTATATAACTCTATAATGATTTCTTATGTTTACGCGAATGTTAGACATTGAAAGAAAACTATTTTTCCGGTTTTGATCGCGATTTTTTATATTATAATTTTCTCCCGACGTTTCGAAGACTTTGCAGCCTTCGTGGTCACGGGGACACTATGTTCTATTTCAATAAAAAAATCACATAACCCCGAAATATAAAGGGGAATCCCGACTTATTTTATCAACATTAAAATTTAGAATCTGATTTTCCTACATGTAAAATTAACATAGGACCTTGTAATAGTGAACCAGCCAATTGCCAAGTCAGAGCTGTAATTGATGGCAGCAATCTGGATTGCCATTATGAGAATGGAATTGGTCACTGAGTAAAATAACAACTTTGATTTATTTCATTTGGTGTAAGTTGCTGGGTGTCGTATGCGGTTCTGTCCGCGTGAACCACCTTTCTTTGAATAAAAGTCCTGCTACTTTTCCGGGATAAAACATAGTCCAGGATATTAATCAAAATTCATCCAATCCAAACACCTTCACAGCCTTTTGAATTTATAAGTAAGAAGTATAATTGTATTTGGACTTGTATATGAAGTTTGTTTTTTTTTCTTAGGTGGGCAAGGAAGTGGCGCATCCAGGTATAGCCAACGAGTACGACAGCACACAGGAGAAGAAGTACTACACGTACTACCAGTGGGTCTGCTTCGTGCTGTTCTTCCAGGTGAGATCACCTCTCATTTGTATTTAGTACTTACTTGAGTAAAATTTACTATTAATTCAGTAGTCAAAAATGATCCAAAACAAAGTCACCTATTTTAGTTCTTCGACTAAACAACGGAATGATAATCTCACGTTTCATTATCCAATATCCCTTACTAAATGCGGATCGACTGACTGAACTAGTATCAGTCTTATAAGGCCTTTAACGTAAGAATTTTAAATTATTTTACCAAAGCATTCGGAACGAAGTCGCAAGCAAACTCTCTATTTTTGTATGTGTTAATCTTGACGTATCGGGAAGCGGAAGCATCAATCCTGCCTGCCCATTCGGAGACGCGGCGTGATGTAATATTTACGAGGTGACGGCGCACCTTACGTGAGATGACTGCCGCAGATTTCGTATCCCCATAAATGCAAATCGCTAATATTATGCGCACACAATAAAAGTTGAATCATAAAGATATGAATATCCATAGATCTAAAAAAGGTTCCGGTTTGAAGGACATTGCAGTCATTGTAATGACTGGATATTATGAGGCTTGACGTCTAATGTCAATTTCACAGTTCCTGATGATCGTTTGTGTTAGGAACCAAGGTGGTCCCTTGAAAGGCTAGTTGCTCGTTTGCTAGCCTCACCCAGTGATAGCATTAATGACAAAACTGTGACTAAACCCGATGGTAATTAGTCCAAAGACGACAAGACTGGACTGACAATTAGGCATGCATCCGGATTTGTAACCGAGTCGTCGAACTGTACTTCCGTAATTGATGGTGATCCTAATTGTATTCGCACAGTACAAATTGATCCGTTATGTGAGTGCTTAGTTTCCCAGAGGCCCAATCTTCTATCTTTTTGTGATTTCTTACTCCAAAGGGTTTAGTTTTGCGTTATTAGAAGTAGTCATCCGATCAGAAATCTTCGCAGCGCATTAACACACTTAATATACATAATATTTTAATGCAATTATTATTGGAATTATACCCATAAAGATTAGGCAAGTGCTGAGGTGTTTGGGCTTTCGGATTACACTTACCTACCATACAGAACGGATCAGCCAGCAGCCACGAAAAGTTTTGTGATATGTACCCTGGGGATACCGCAGCTGGATCTTCTTCAAATATATTAATAATACTGGCGTTGTAGGTGTTTATGAGTTAACTTAACATTAGTTTACTCATGCTGGTAATAGGCTATATTTTATATCTGCCCGGATAGCGACTACCGTACACAAGGTGTTACAACCAGCCACAGTCGCCTACGTAAGTGTGTCGCGTTCCAGGATCAGCCTTTGTATATCCGGTTACAACAGGCCGGCATAATTGTGTCGACTGCTGAGGGGTAATCATCTCTCATCGGTCGACATTCTATTGGACACCACTCCACTTACCATCAGGTACAGTGGGGTCGCTTTGCCGTGCAAAAAATTGCGTGATTCATTATCGTCAGCCACATAAGATCTACTGCTGCATAGGCTTTGTCTAAGGATACCCAGAGATATAAATACTTCATTGCCGGTCTTTCTTGGCTTTAGGAATCGTGGTACCTTAACTTTAATAAGTGGAGAAAGATGATGTAATGCTAATAAAGAAAATCAAGCGAACCGACTTAAGTGAGTAAAATGCTGATTAATGATTCAAATGTCTATGTATCTTGTTTGCTGTTAGTCATTGTCGTAAGTGTCTTGAAGATGTATTCGTAAGTCGTGTTTCATATATTAATAATTGTATGTCTTTTTACTTCGCTGGTGACATACCCGACTGCATTAATAAATATCGTCGCTTCAAACATATCTAAGCAACAATTAGTAGACTTTTGAGAAGTGTGTATTAAAGTTTTGATTTGAATAAGAATATTCATAATAATCAAACTATTAACTTCATAAAAATATAGTCTAATGATGTTAAATTTGTCCTAGAGCTACAAAATCTAGATCAAACGACGCACAAAACTCTGGTAATTCCAATTATTTATATAACTCATTTTCGGAATATTTGTCGCTTATATGTGATTTCTAATTAAGCGTCGATATATTGAAGTTATGATTGCGTGGACTTCGATTCCTTTGTCATTCCTTGTATAAAAAATCCACTCTCCGGATAAGATGAAGTTACATTGTATTCAGTAAACAATAGTGCTGTTGTTTAAGGCAAGAACTGATCTATCGTAATGCACTTTCCTTTTAAGGATCATGAAAGTGTACACCTGGCCGATATGATACAGAGGAAGTTGGGTGCACGTGTTTAGAAAATATGCATCATGTACCGTTGATTCTTGTTAATAGTTAAGCTTGACATTAATTCCTGATCGCTTTTTTATATTTATTTCAAAAATGGACCAATCGCAACAAAGATTCTATTTACATACTTACAAATGAGTTATATTGATTGGTTCATTCTTGGAATTGGATTGAAGATTGAGATTGGGATCGGTTATTGAAACCGGCTGCTAGTGACAGTGTTTTTAAACTGTTTCTAAAGGAGGAAGGTTTATATGTTTTAATTGTTTTATTGAATGTTTGTTTAATTATATTTTTATAACCCATGATCCAATTTAAATGATTCTTTTTGAGGTCGGTTTCGTATAGCTTCGAGATTATTCCTTTTTTATTTCATTGTTTTTATACTGTGAAATGTAAGGTTTTGGTTTGAATTCCGGTATGAGCAACTAGAATTTGTAGAAGAATTTCGAAGGCACTTTCGCATTTTAGATAGGAGTTTCACGCGAACCAAGCCACATGTAACGGCTAGTATTTAATAAATTACATAGTCAATGTACTACATACAAACATAGTATCATGCCTTTATCCCATAGAGGTAGGCAGAGACTATGGATTGCCACTTTGCATGATCCTGGCATACTACTCGCGCTTCCTCCACCTTCATTAATCTTTTCATGCATTCCCTCCGGTTCCGGGTACTTTTGACCTGGCCTTTATTGAGAATGTCAGATATCTGACATTCGAAGGTTCGGTGCGGTCGACCCCTACCAGCTCTTCCATCCACATTCGTCTTATAAACCCTCTTTGTCAGTCTCTTATCATCCATCCTCTCCAAATGCCCAAACCACCTTACCGTAGTCAATGTGCTGAAGATCATAATATGTTAAGTAAACAAAACTATTTTTTTATGTCTACTACGTTCTATTCTTATTTCTCACGTACCTTGGAGTTTGCCTTAATTCTTATTTGTCCTTCCGTATTACGTCATTGTGTATGTAAAAACATTAGGAAGCGTTTAATTATCGTACAAAACGAGGTAAGAATTATATGCGTCAACACTACTTAGTTAAAGATATATATTTAAATGTAGAAAAAGTATTGTTATGAGCTATAGACTGACTTACGTATTATCGTAAGCGCCATGCTGAAAATATAGGAACATCATTGGAATTTCATACGCTAGACATGTTTTAGTGTGGGGCTAGGACTGTAAAAGTTGGGAATATTCATATTTATGTATGAATAAATGTGAATTTTGCTAGGCGGGACCCTAGGTCCTGAATTAATTTGTATTCTTAATAAGTGTGCAGTAGGACGCAATCGGATCCGCGGAGAAATGATATTGTTCTATGGGGAAAAGCGGTGATTAGGAACATTGTATATGGTATACGTTTAATATTTATTTTTAGAAATCATTTGGCAGGTAATCAATTATTCGATCTAGATAATTTTAATACGAATCCAACAAACCTTGACATAGCTCAAAGTGTATTCCCCCATGCGCCCAATAGGTGTAAAATAGTCGTAACGCGGCGGTCACGATCGTATAATCGTGTCGCGGACAATTTGGGTCGGTGTGCTGTCATCTAACGGTAGTGATAGATGACGCGATTTAATGCCCGTGTTTGGTTATTCTAGAGTCGTTTTGACATGAAGTGGTGGGATATTTCTTTTTATCTTCTCTTTGCGTCGATTCCTCATTGCTGGAGGTCGTAAGTCATCAGGGAAACAGTCCTCCGTGCACGATGTTGTGTTATATGTTCCGTTTTTTGGCGATTTGAACAGCTTTAGCCACATTAATGTTGAGTGTGGTGCGAATCCGATTCGTCCAGCGCATTGGATTCCTGCCTCTCGATCTCTTACTCTCCATTTCTTTGCACGGGCACGCTCCAATATCTCCACTGCAGCTGATAGGTGGAGTGGCGTCCAAATTGAGTATTGAATTTTGAGATATAATCTTCATTTATGCTGGTTTGTTTGGAATTGGATGTAACACAGGCAAATAAAAGTATTCAAAAATTACAAACGTTTTGTATTCCAAATTCAATAATTTTCTTTGTAAAGAAAAAATAATTATAAGTATTTTTAAATAACCTATGTTTAAGTACGTAAGTTAGTAAACCTTTGTTAACATATTTTTAAGATTTCAAGACGATAAGATGAATTAATTTTATAAACTATCCGCTCGTAATTGGCTTATTTATTGTATTCATTTCGTCCTATATTTGTTTGTTTTTGATACCTGTGAGCTACCTAAATATAATAAAAAATAAATAAATTACTGATTGTAATTAATATTGATAATTATCAGTCATAATTATAATAATATAATAACATCAGCCCTGTATTATATACTTGCCCACTGCTGACCACGGGCCTCCTCTACTACAGAGAGGGATCAGTCATAAAATTTGAATAAATAATTTGAATTTTTCTTTACAAAGAAAATGATTTATTATTAAAAACATCCTGTTATTGAAAACACGAAATATCCTTACAAAGCTTGTTTACTGAGGAACGACTAAGGAAAACTATTATTTTCGTTATAATACTTGGAATTATTTCTAAACTTGGTATTCGTAATAATTTCCCTTTATTATTATTTAATAGTGTTTTGCGGTTAAGCTGGAATCTTGTGAGAGAACGACTTTTCCTTTTCAAAAGTTACGTCATCCCAATATGTATTTGCAACTTTACTTCGTTCAGCAAAGATTTTCCTTATTTAATCCTAGAACAAAGAAATATTTGAATTTAAACACTAATTATCCGGAACATATTTTTATGTTTCGCAACGTTTTGAGGAACTGTTATAAATTTAAAAGCCTTCTGATGTTTTTTATTTTTAAATCGCCATGAATTAATTAATATATTCATTTAAAAAAACATGAATGTCGCACAGACACAACAACATCTAACATATTGAATAATTTCTTCTTTCTCCAGGCTATAATGTGCTATACGCCCAAGTTCTTGTGGGACGCGTTCGAGGGTGGGTTGCTGCGCACCATCGTGATGGGGCTGAACGTGGGCGTTTGCCACCAGGAGGAGAAGGACAAGAAGAAGGACGTGCTCATCGGGTACCTGCTCAGGCATGAGAGGGTGAGTTACCTTTAGATATTGTAAAGATCCTATGTACTAGGTACTAGTGGCAAAGAGTGAAATTTTTGAATAGATAACCCGAGGTAAGAATGCCTTAGTTATCATATCGCGGTCAATTTAACAAAAACCAAGATAAATGTAAACAAACCTAAAAGGAAAAGCGGTACGAATCGGATTGTATGGACGCTTCGTCACTGAAAAAAAAAAATAGGCAATGATTACAATATTATTCATTGGTCCGGTGTCTTATCTATTCAGATTTGTACTTTGACTCCTAATAATTAACAGGACTCATTATCATAAGTTGCTGCATACATCGAAGTGTTCTCTTATTCCTTAATTAATTTATGTATACCGGTAGGTATTAACTTGTAGGAGGAGTTTGTCAATAATATTTGAATATGTTATTTGTAAACACTAATTTATAGTATTTCATAAATTCATTTTCTGTCCACGATACCTTCTCTTTAATAGCTAGAAATATAGGTTATAGTAATACAACAAAACGGCACACCGAACAATAGCACGTGAATTCAATAACTCCGAACGGTTGCAAGTAGGCAAATTAAAAACATTCTTCGAGCACAATTGCTATTCGTCGCGGCGCATCTGTGGGAATACGCCTTTCCTGCGACGCGAGGTGCGCGTGCGCAGCCTGCGTAATCAACCCTCGCCCGTTTCGATTGTTGTGCCGTCTGACACATTCCTAACTGGACGGTAGTTAGTTAGTCTCTGAATTTTATATTTAAAATATTTCCCCAGTTAATTAAAATTTTCCAACCGTTTGCTAGAGGAAAATGGGGAACTTTCCACAGGTAGAAGGATAAAGACAGATTAATGTTTCCAGAAACCCGACAGGCTGTACTGCTCGAGGTAATACAGTGCGCGTCATTGTCGATTTTAGCTTGCAGAAGTTAAAGTGACTGGTCTCAAAAATAAGCTAAAATAGCGATACCTTCGGCCTTAGACTTAATTGAAATAGAATATTAGGCGTTGGCCGAAAATAGAGTACTTACCAACTTTTGATCTGAATCGTTAAAACAAATTATTTAAAAATATACAGTATTATCATGTAATGACGAATTCGTGCTCGGAGTAGTAGCAAGGGTCGGGCAACCAGCAACGCTCTGTCTTTTGATGCGACAGCTGCATTGTTCAGTCAGTGCCTGTATTAATAAAAGATGGTGTATTTTTTATTCTTGCATGCATTTGCTATAATCAGTTTTTTTTAGTACGAGGGCGATTAGTAACAAAAGTACTCTTGTCTTTAATCGACAATTAATCATAAATTACATTATTTAAAATAAATTATATTCTATCTACTTCTAAAAGGAAATAAAAATCCATAACAATCTACAGAGTATCTAGATTGTTAAATTGTTTCATCACTGTAACAATGGTTAAATCAGATTTCACACAATCAATCCTTCATACTTCTAAAAAAATCTGATCGTGACACTCGATCGGTTTCCTAAGAGACAACTCGAGTTTTTTGTCTACGGTCATTGGCCACGGTTGCCCGTTGCTCGGAACTTGTTACGCAATGTACCACTTTGACGTACATCGAACAGTTTCTATTCACATTCAGATTTCTTTAATCTTCCGCTTACGAAATGCCGTTACTCTGTACAGAAATTAGAAGATTAATTTCGGTGTAATGTGCATTCGTATTTGATTTATTACTTTGCTGTAACGGTTGAAATATAAAACCTGGCTCTCACTGGAAAAAATTCTCGCTCCGTAGAGTGAAGTGTAATATCAAAAAAATCTGTAACTTTTATAAATACAACTAGAAATGAGAATTACTTGGCGTTTAGTATAAATGCGGAACAGTCTGGCCCATGCAAGTAGTTCTTTAGTAAATCGGGTTCTTTAGATGGTACATGTTTGTTGGCCAAAAGGCATCCATCTAAGGCATTATTTATTTCTTCCACCAAGCAGCAGTATGCAAGCGTCGTTGCGTTCAGATTTGAAGGAGTTGTAGCCAGTGCAATGCTATTGCGAGATTTAACATCTAATGTGGTGGCAAGCGCAACATAGCTGTGCAATACTTCCAAATTCTTGTATTATTGCTATAGTTTATGGATAATGTTAAAGCTAGCCATGGAAAATAAAACTTCTTCATCTCGCCACTTACTACTTTAAATGTCTCGCAAAGGTTTTATATTTATTTTTATCCGCCTCTATGGTACGGGAAACTTGTGTAGACTGAGCTTTATTATACTTCGTTTAGAACGTTTCCATACTAATCAATACAAACATGGGATTTCCGGGACCATGAAAACCCCTTGTTATGTATTGAAGGATGTTATGTTCTGTGGTTGGTTTTAAGTAAAAGTTTGAACAAGGCAATAAATGAATGTATTGCATTGCGTCAATAATATGTCAATGGCCGCAAAATGACACTGACTTTAGTATTACGTTGAGACCTTATGCCTATATTTATAGTTACTGTGTACGTCTAGGTAAATTATTCGTGTTTTTACTATCCTTGTAAGTAGTTGTGTAAGTACTGTTGTGGTTTTATGTAAATTGTAAACAATGTTATTACTTCAGAATCTTCACAGTTTATATGTGATTAGGTGTGACGCACTTTCATGCAATGAATTATAAATTCTAGGCGGCGAAGCTACTGATATCTCGAGATAATTAAATAAATTGTTTTAAATAGTTTTTTCATTACTGTTCAAAATAAGGTATTATAAATTCGGTTCAAATCGATGATTTATAAAATCGTCAGTTAAAAACGGGTTCCTTCGTCAGTTATAATTTGTTTATGGGCAACGGCGGTAAAATATACGTCAATGATCAACGGAAGTTCTAATAAACTAAGGAAACTTGGTAATTGCATCTTAAATATTGTAATGTTTGAAATCCTGTTGATTTTATTGACATCGCTTATTATATTGAGGAAACATTTTCATTTTGTTCAGCATTAGAATGCAGTTATATTGAGTGTCTCATTTATTGTTTCCGATATGCTTACTATATGAGAGGAAAACGATCCATTGAGTCATGGTCCTAAGGTTTTGAGTTCCATTTACAGTCTTAAATTTTGACTGGCTGATTCTTTTACTGTGTGTGTGAGTGTGTGGTACGATATTGCTCTGAGGTCCCGGATGCGAATCCCAGGTCAAGCAAAGTGATATTGGGTTTTTCTGCTCATTATCTTTCCGGAATCTGGAATTGGTGCCTGATATTTCGATAGGCTAAAATATGTGATCACTTCCTGGTAGGCAACGGCTTGGCTGTGACTCTGGCATTGCAAAGTCCATGGGCGGTAGATGCTGCTTACCATGAGGCGGACTGCTCGATAATTTTCCAAAAAGAATAAAAAAAAGAAGGAAAATGGCGACAGTGGGTGCTCTGGTTGCATCTTTGCCTACCGTTTCTGAAGCAGCTAGCAACTAGTCTATAAAAGTGCTACCTTTGTAGGCTTTAAAGGCATGATTCAGTGTATAATTCATGTCCCCCATTTATTGCGGTCGAAAATGCCACCGTTGACTCACGGCGCAACACGCAACAAATATTATGTGTTTCGTCAAAGTTCGCAGAATTACTTTCAAAAGGCTGTTGACTGTTTTTTTTTCATTTATAGCGAAATAATAAAAATGATAATTGGAATTTCCGAGGTTTTTAATTAAGTAATTGCATTGTAAGTCTGCTGTGTTTTTATCAGCGATTCATTAATAAGGTTTAAGGTTCGCCAGTTTTGTTTATTGCCGTTTCATTCAGTTAACCCCTTGATGGATTAAATGTTACATCAATAAGAGTTAATCGTTAAATATGGCTGATTAATCCACATGAATAATGGAACGGTAATTTTTTTTTACGCCAAATTCGACATTAAGTAAGATTGATTGATTTGCACGGATTAGTCATTTCGTAATAAGGTTTTAATGTAACCGGAAAAATAACCCGAGTTAAACCCTTAAAAGGGTAACGTTTTTGGTTTATTTTGTTAATTTACCTATTTACCGCCGATTTTAATAAACGATTTCAATTGTTTTTTTCAATCGATCGCGAAAATGAACCAATTAGAAGATTTTTTTTTAAGTAAAATGAGTAGAATAGCATTTTTAAGTTAAAAATGCTATTTCTAATCAGGCGCCTTCCCGAGCAAATGGCGTTGAGAAATTCGTTTTTTATACTTGGCGCGCGAGTTACGGTCGGGAATATGCAAAGATTTAGGAATAAACACTTTAAAAAATATGTTTTAGATTTTTTTGTAAATTTTACCCTACCAAAATATTCCTTATTAAATTGTATATTTTATAATGTTAGTTTTAAACGATTTTTAATTTAGGAAATTTATGGAATCAACAATTTTAGTGTCATTTTCATCATGAAATTACCAAAACAATATCTACATTATAAAAATTGTTAAACAACCATAGTAAAGATAACATATTGTATAAATATGATATTTCATTACTTTTTCTATATGTCTTATAAATTTCTAAAAGACAACTTATAAAAATACGGTTGTCACGCCATTTTTACTAAAGGGAGTACCTTAATTAATAGCATCGGTAATTAACGTATGGCATATTTGACATGGCCTCCTCTACTACTGAGAGGGATTAGGCGTTAGTCCACGACGCGGGCCTAGTGCGGATTGGTAGATGAACTACTAAGATATGCAGGTTTCCTCACGACGTTTTCCTTCACAGTTAAAGCAAGCGATAATTCACAAAGAATACACACATTATTTTACAAAAGTCATTTTCTCAGTAGACGTGGTCCGTGCCCAGCAGTGGGACGGTATATAATACAGTGCTGATATTATTATTATATATTAAGTATGTTTAAACGTTTTTGCGCCGGAAAAGATTCCAAAATATGGTGAAAAAATGGCACCATTCCAGACGATATACATTTTTTATGCAGCTCGGCTGTAGTGGTTCTTTTCAATGGTGGCGTGGCTTCAATGGCGGGCACTTGTCGAGCATCTGGCGTCAGTTATCATAGCAACGTAATCCTAAAACCTATTTTGTGAGTGCAAAAGTTTGTGAACACGTTTGGTCTTTGAATATTTCGATGCTAGAAATATCTAAATTAGACACAGCTGAATAGATTTTGATGTATTTGTTATACTTGACTCAACTCGTACATTAATGTATATATGTTTATCTCGCGAAAATGTGACTATGGTAGATAGGAATAAGTATTCCGGAAAAGATTTCTTCGTTCTCGAAGGAACAAGCCGTCGCCTATCGGACGGAACAAAAATGGCGAAAAGTGAGTGCCTTGTTTTACTTCTGCCTACACCTTCGGGGATAAAGGTGTGATGTTGTTAGTTTGTTGATGCAGCAAAAAATTTTATATGAGTTTAAAATATATGCAACATGCATCACATGTCCTCGTCGACGTCATGAACCCCCATTTGTCTCCGTTACTCATTGCACAAATATTCGCATTACCCGCTTGCATCATTTTCTTATTATTATGACTCATCGGGTACCAGGATATAAGGAACTGAGAGGATATTTAATTATGTAAAAGATAGGCGGTCGTAGAGTAGCTTCGGTTACCATATTTTAATGCGTAACCCTAATTAGTTAAGTGTTTTTTAACAAGTTTGTTTGCCTAACAGGCAGTTTAGTCGACTGATGATAAGCGATGAGTCTTATATTTAAACGCCTATTTAAGTGACCTGTATGAATGAATCCTTTCTATCCTATTTCAACGCGACTTTTCGCGAGTCGTGCTTGTATACAATTTGCAGTCAGCTTGATGATTATTTGCATAGCACCCAAAGATTGCTTACGGAAGTGGACGCAAGTATTCTTGATAGAAGACGGCAACCTGTTTAGGCTACATTTAGTTTGTCTTTCACGGTGTACGATTCGTTTACGCGTCGGTACGTATTGCGAGGCCGTATGGTAATGCCGTGCACGTGTTTACTCGAGTGGCGCGCTCGCGTCTCATGAATGAGCTGTCTGGGGAGCGCGGGAGGGGGAGTATCCAGGTTACTAGCCGGGGGGTAAATGTTCTGTGATAGGCGATCTACACTGTGCGTTTTGATGGCATGGTAAATTGAGTTCATTGCCCCAGTGCGAGAGATGATTATCGCTTGCCAGTTGACAAAATTATGCCGGCTTATAGCTCGTGATTTGGATTGTCTTCTAGTCTTCATTATTTATAGGGTTTCCTGTTATTTAAAATATTATTACATTAACAATATTAGTTTATGAAAATCTTTGTTTTCCATGTGACAAAATTTGAACAGGATCGGTAGTTTCAAAGTCCCACACTGAAGACTCACGCGTGGGAATATTTCGTTCTGTGTATCCAGCACTGGGGCCGTAGCTTAAACGCCTTCCTACAATCGTTAATGCTAATAGAAAACACAAAACGGGAATGACATATACGTTCGATGCGTGTAACGTCTGTCATTCTCATACATAACGTTAGCGTTAACGATTGTAGAAAGGCATCTTGGCTACGATCGCTTTTATTACTACACCCTAGCATTAATGGCTTATTAAAGGTATCCGACGTTTGCTAAACGATTACGCATCGGTGACTTACATTTTCTAAATTTGAAAATTTTTAATTCCAAGGAGTATGTATTTATTATAAGCCGAGAATTTAATCCAATAAGTCTTGATTAGAAGATTTTTTTTTCTAAATAAAGATTGCAGCCTTTTTATAATGCTATCGAGTGTAGAAACTTTTTTGTGACTGTCACTTGTTATGTTTAAGGGTCACTGTAATCTTCGAAGCGCGACAGTGGTTTCGTTTTTGCGTCAACTCAAGCGTTTCTTGTATAAAGATATCTTTTTATGCAGTTTCTAATGCATTTAGAAAGATTTTGCGCATCTAAAGGCAATATGAATAATAGGTTTACCAATGAATTCCAAAAATACTAGAGAAATAATGGGTGCGTTAAATATTCTTTAAAAAACAATTCGGTTTTATTGCTTCTAACAATTTCATAGATCAAGGTCAAAATTTATTGGAAATATATCATGTTAATTTTCTGTGAGACAGTGGAGCCACCTCGGTCCAGTGACCCCCCTATGCTGTAGATCAGTGTTTCCTAAATTCGCATGATCGCAACCCACTGGTGAGTAGCGAAATAATATTAGATGGGCCCTGATAAACAGAAGGAATGATAACTGATGTACGAGAAAAGTAACTGAAATTGATACTAAAGCATTCCTTGCTGTAATTAAGTATTAAAAGTGACTTCCTGGCAGACTAGAAGTGAGTTCAGAATTTGGATTTTTTTTAGATGGGTTGCAATTCAGTCAACTTTGGGAACCACTGCTGTAGATAAAATTGGAACTTAAGTTTGTGACGTTAAAGATCATGTTATTTAATTACAAAATTGATCAAAATCAACACAATCGGGGACTTTTGACTGATCAAATAACAAACATTGTCAATTTCATGTTAAGAAATACGAAGCAGTAATATTTCTAGAATATACTTTGATACCACACCTCGTGTTATCGTCGGATTACAAATTTCACGAAATCTAATGGAATTCGTATTGTATGCAAATTGATCCTTAGAGGTTTTGTGAATATCATTGCGAAATAGCTCGTCACTGTGTGTTCAAGGCGTGCCTATGTTAATTTATATGATAAACTTTGTTTTTCATACTTAAATACTTAGCAATTACCTTCTTGGAGTAATTTAGAATAAAACACATTGTCGCCCAACAGCTGGTAAAATATGAACCTTTTCCTAATGAACTGTTTTATAGAAAAAAATAAAACACTATTCTTCACATTAAAACGTGGGAACTGCGACCGCAAAATAAAAACAAAGCATACAAAAGTCCCTTTCAATTTGTGCGTGTTTCCGGAATGGAATAGAAAAAAATATTTGTCGACAATATTTTTTCAGCGCACTGGCACACAATTTTAAAATTCAATTTCATTCCAAATCGTGATTCGTTTTTCAAATTCCCCGAGCTTTGCACGTTCTACGCAGTTAGTTCGGTGTTGCAGTATTTTTGTCTTTGCGTGTATAATGACACGGTTTATTTTTGACTGTAGCACCTTTTATGGTGTCTGGATTGAACAAAAACATCGCTTTGGGCGAAACACATCTGGCGGACATCGCTCTCCTTGGTCGGGTACGAATATATAATTGTATAAACTATAGGTATAAATATATAGATATATTCTACGACGAAACGATCTTGTTAGTCTCGTATCAACGTATACATTAGGTACCTATGTATATAATGGTATTTTCGATTGCCAGGTCGGGCTGCTGCCAGTTCTTTGTGTGAGTTTTTCTCACTGTTCCCACGTCTCTCTAGAGAGACAGTTGATAGACAGACGGTCAGTTTTGATATTTAAGTCGTCGTTTTAGCAGCGTGGTAGGAAAAGGTCCTTCCACGCTACATTGGAACTGAGAAGAGGCAGATGCCTCATGAGGATGATCAATAATCAATATACTCAGAGGAACTCTTAAATGATGTATAAAAGTATACAAGGAATAAGACGTTTTGATGTTTAAGTCTATGCTTTAAGTCGTCGTTTCTGCAGCGTGTTAGAAAAAGGTCCTTCCTCGCCACATTGGAACTGAGAAGAGGCAAATGCCTGATGAGGATGATCAATTATCAATATACTCTGAAGAACTCGTAAATGATGTATAAAAGTAGTAGGATACAATGAATGAGGATTCCAAAACTCAGTATCAAATTATCATTTTTTTATTATATACGGGGAAAACGAGCACAGGTTCACCTGATGGTAAGTGAACACCGCCGCCCATGAACATCACAACACGGGACATAGAGGTGCGTTGCCGGCCTTTTAGGCGGGAATACGCTTATAGTAATCATAGGGGTTTCGTGTCAGACTCCAGGTAAACACCACAGATTTGTTTATTTCTGCTAACAAACCTGAACAACCACGAATTTGAATGATACTGTAGTCAACAGTGGTGAAAGGTGACATTTTCCGAACGGGAACCCACACAACATGGTATAGGTATCAATATGCATAAATGCGGTCTGCCAATCGTTCTAATGATTATACTATACATAAATTATAAAAAGTTATCAGGAACGGGTTATATGGACCCTTCGCCGCTGGTTGTTAGTATAATTATTGGTTCCATGTTACCTCTCAAGTTGTTGCTATGGTCGACAATCGACATGTTGACCGTCACGCGAGCATTCGCCCCTCTCTTCATTCAACTATAAAAAACATCATGTAATTAAAAAATAGTCTATATTACAAGTATTATGTATCTCCACGGTTCCGTTAACTGTTTTTTGTTTCTTAAATGGATGTTTGTCGATTAACGAACGGCAGATAGATCTATAACTATTACCATATACAATATAATGAGTAGGTGCGCGATTTTGAGTCTAATGACCTTTGGAGCAGGCGGAGTTAGTTAAGTTATAGTTAATATCGATCATACGTAATATATTTGATAGATGATAGCTTTTTTTTATTTCAACAAGGCGTATTGTGATCTTGTTGAATGTATTATTGTGGTTATTTTAGCTTAAATTAGCTGTCGGTAAGTAGTGAGAGATAGTTTTAGAGAAAGTGTTCTGTTTCTCCAATTTGTTTCTACAGGAAAACGCAATAACTACCACCCGTAGGCATCAGCCTAGTAAGAAGGTTTTATGCTTGGAACAAATCAGTGTTTCAAGCATAAAACCTTCTTACTTATAAACCCACGCCTTTTATCTCCGATCAATTTTCTCGCCTCGCTCGTGTGATCGAAACTTGCCCGAACACATTGGTATGGAAATTCTTAACCTCGTTGATGGCACGGCTCGCTTCAAGAAATTTTAATCACTCGCTCAGATTTTTTTTTTATTTACTACGGCACGGCAGTGGAGTGGTGTCCAATAAAATGTCAACTGACGAGAGATGATTATTCCTCAACAGTCGACAAAATTATGCCGGCCTGTCAGAATCGGATATACACCGGCTGATCCCGGACCCTGACACACGTGGGCCACTATGGCGGGTTTTAACACATTGCGTACGGTGGTCGCTATCCGGGCTAATCTATCTGTCTGTAATGGAAGGACGAATATATATACTGAGACGTGTTGATGGTTTTAGGTTCTTTATTAGACTGCACTCATTATACTATACATTATATGACTTATTTACTAAGTACACACACTACACCTTCCCCTTTTGGAAAAAAAATAAAAATTTGGTACAGAGTAATCCAATCTGTTCAAATTATTTTGGCTCTAGTTTTATTGATTGATTTCATAATATAATAGAAGTAGGGAACACATACACAACGTCTAGTATTATACGTGTGCGTATCAATACACTGGCTCGTTATTAACCTTGCATAAAGAACCCTTGATAACTAGTGTGCGTATTAACTAACAAGAATGTTCTCGCAGTGCAATGATCTGTTAATGTTACGTTTGTGGTAGTTGATTGCACAGCGCAGTCACAATGGAGTTTCACTCGCAATATGCAATGACTGTGGGTAGGTCCTTGAGGATTAGCCATTGGAACACTGGGTTGTCGCGTAGGAATAATTGCATACATCGAGGAGGATGTTGATAGTCTAAACAAGCTGATGTTAATTGTTTAGGGCGTGTTACTTTTGTGTTTGGTTGCCCTTTATATCTTAGTAGTTGTCCCGACAGACGTTGTTCTGTCTTTAACTATGTATGCTCGCGCGCATTCTTTCGATCGCTGACAGTTATTTCAAACCACTGACAGTTATGTAAAACTAATATTGTCGTTAAGTTTTCTTAAATATTCTAATTTTGCGCACATTTAAAAAAAAAAATCTCAAGAACCTTCTGACAATAACAAACACAACAAAAAAAATATAGCGAAATCGGTCCAGCCTTTCACGCGTGATGGCGTAACCAAGGGACATACGGATTAATTTTTATATATGTATTTGAGAGCACGTAAAGCCGTTGGTCTTGCGCTTGAACTTTCTCTGGTGGTTTGTCTCACTGGACTGTGAGGGTGAAGGAACGGATGGTGCACCTGTGTATTGCGCACACACTTGTGCACTATAATATCTCCTGGTTACCATGCTGATGCCCTTTGAAATTTACCGCCGTGACCGAAATTCGGCTAGCAGGGATTTATTCATTCATATTTGGCGATTAGCGTTTATACAAACATTGTGAAATACGCCCTTATTTGTATAACCATGTTGATCTTACTAATATAACTGAAAACATATGATTGTTCGAAAATTATGAATTTATAAACTGCAAAATTTATTTGATTTAAATTTTTAGCTATTGCATGCGGCTTCGCCCGCGTCAGAGTTTCCCGGAATAAAAGTCCCGCTATATATTTTCCCGGGATAGAAAGTAGCCTATAACCTTCCCAGGGTCTTAAACTATCTCCATATCAAATTTCATAAAAATCCGTTTAGTAGATTTTGAGAAAATCAATAACATACAGACAGAAAACGGAACTTTGTGTTATAATATGTATAAATAGATGATGCACATACCGTCCGTTGTTATAAACTTTACCCTTTCACGCGTGCAGATGCAGAAAATACATTCGATATAACAAAGGTCATTCGATATTTAATCCAATTATGAACACGTTACATTGGCGAAACATGGGCCAGGTGTCGAAGCGCAGTCGAAGGGCGGTCGACATCTGCCCGATCTCGGCCCCTCGCCATAATAATAATGGAACGCGGGACAAGAGAATCAAGAGTAGAGACTCGACGTCTATGCTTTGTACTCACGTATTGGTGGCAAGTTGTGGAATTTTGTATATTACTAGCGACCCGCCCCAGCTTCGCACGGGTGCAATGCTGATACTAAATACACTACAGAAAAACTGTGAACGTTGTATATAAAAAACATAGCGGCCCGCTCTGGCTTCGCACGGGTATAACATAACAAAATAACAGTATTACTCCACTATTTAATGGATGTTATTATACATATAAACCTTCCTCTTGAATCACTCTGTCTATTAAAAAAACCGCATCAAAATCCGTTGCGTAGTTTTAAAGTATTAAGCATACAAAGGGACATAGGGACAGAGAAAGCGACTTTGTTATATACTATGTAGTGATGAATTTGTGTTGGTCTTAAATCTTTACTGGTTATATGATTTATTGTAATGTATTGATTAATAAATGTATCTAAAATTATTTTATTAGGCACGCTAAATTAAAAATTAAATAATGTGAATCTTTAAGGGTCCGTTTCACAGGTTTTAGGTGACTTTTTTTGATGAGCGTATTAAACAGCTTATAGATAGAACTTATTTTATTACCATTTATTTGGGATTTTAGATAAGAATGTAACTTGTATTTGGTCGGATTATACATATTTATGTGACGAGTGGCATTGATTCGAAAAGTAAGGAAACACACTTATTTATGATGCCATATATTTTGATTCTAACGTGTACTCTTTAATTCCACGTTGAGTTATAGTCTTAAATGCTACTAATATGAATGTAAGTTAGTAAAAATTATTAATTTGCGAAGCACGATTAGACTTTACATACGGGTAATCATTCAACCCGCCAAAGAACGCTATGCGATAATTGGCTATAATATTATTGCTTCATAACTTTGCACAACTTTCTGACTCATCTGTTTCCCTCGAATAACATTCCATTTATCCGATTGTATGTGTGTAAGTCGCAGACAAAAACTAGTAATACGAACGATATACTAAATTACTATCAATAGGTTTGTTCAAGTCGCTAAAACATGACATGTCGATTGCCGTGAGATGTCCTCGTTCCGATTGCAGCATACACTAGCCGCTTGTATGTCGAATGTCGGCCGCGTGTTTAACAAATACCGGGCGAGATCTATGCGAATCGAATGTTTGGATAATATGTCGACGTGATAATAACATTGTATATGGCATAATGTGCTGTTAGTGCGCTGGTATTCTCTGATGAATTAAACCTTTATGATGCTCTCTTCAGTGAAACGACTCGCGTATTTTTAGAAGGTATATTCTCGAAATTTGTAAAACATAGAAAAAAATAAACATCATATTACTACTATATGTTATCTTAACTTTAGTAGTTTACATTTATTTTATAATGCGGATATTGTATCATTAATTTCATAATAAAAATTTAACTAAAATTATAAATTCTATGCATCTCCTTAAATACGCATTATTTTAATTTGCAACAAACTCTATTAAATAGACAAATTAATAAGGAATATTTTGGTAGTTTTAAATTTTGAAGACAAAAAAAATATTTTTAACTAAATTATATTTGAATCTTCGCATATTCCCGCCGTGACACGTACGCCAAAAATCTTTGGAACGAATGCTGAAGTTTGTTTGTACGGGGCAGGGTCTTAAGAAACAGCAATCATATATATATATATATATTTTAACGTTTCATTTTACGCATGGTAGAGTAAAAGAAGAAAATAGTCACTGACTAAAAATGCTTATTGGCGCGGTCCAATTTAATACTGATTGGTCTGTTTTTGCTGCCAAGCTACTGGGTGGTCTGCCGATATATCTGTCTGTTTGATTAAATACCATTGCTTCATCAATATAATATGTTATCAGGAACAGTGTTCAATATTGTTTTACAAAATTCCTAGCTTATTACTTATAATAACGTTTGCAGAAAGCCGTGTTGCTAAGCAAAAGCAGGCCACATAAACCGCAACTTAATTCATAAGATGTTAAAGCATAATATCAAGATAACAGCATATTTATATAACATTGAACAGACCGTTGTGATATTTTACGAAACAAAGGAGGTTCTGTCTCCCATATCTTTAATGCTGGCAGTACGGTCCGGTGTCACCGTGGTAATGTATCAGATGATAACCCAAACATGCGCGCGATGTTATGGGCCACACGCGCAGGCGCATTCATTGTCCATTATTTACTTGGGTGGGTTGTCTTGATCTTTATCAGATTATAAGGGGTAGGTATTATTAACGTTTAGTAATTTTCTATCTATCAGGTAGTGCTTATTGTCTAGTTTCATATGTTTGTATAGCGATAGATAAGTTATTCATAATCGTTTATGTCTCATCCTCTCCTAGTGGCCGTCCTGAGGCAAGATTCGTAACCTGTTAGTGGGTGGCCCTCAGTAGTTCACTTAATTTTCAAGGGTTTATTTTGTATCGGACCCCACAGTCAACACTACGATTGGGATACTGGAATCCCCCAGCTTAGCGACTGCAGGGGTCTGGAGGAAATTTGGGAAGGGATATCTGGGGAAAGGAAAATGAACCCTCTTAGAATGGGCCAAAAGTTCGGTGTGTTTGTATAAGCTGAACCTTGTCGGGCTATCAAGTCCGGTAAAAAAATATATGTAATCTATTTGGTCTATCACTGCTCGTAGGCGTCGCGGCAGACCAAAGAAGAGATGGCGTGACGAACTGGATTCATTTAAAAATAACTGGTTTACTATAGCGCCGGATCGTGATTCATGAAAGGATCTTGGGGAGGCCTTTGCCCAACATTGGGATATTACAGACTGATACGATACGATACGATTTGTTCTATATCGCGGTTGCGTTCACACATACCTCAGGAGTCATTGTCTTCCAGACTGGTGTTATCGAAGGAATGCGAAGTCAATTAGGTCAAGTAGAAAGTCTCACGACCCGTCTGCTCATTATACGGGTGACCAGACAATCGAGCGACGACCCGCGAGGAATGCCTTGCGTTTATTGCTTTTTTAATGTTAGTATGAGTATTGTATAGATATGAGATGCAAATGGATGGTTTTTTCATTATGGCAAGTATTTTTAATCTAGCGTGGGTATTGTTGAGGGTTGAGATCGTATCTAGGGCTCATATCGTTTCTAGAAAATCGTAGTTTGATTTAAAAGGTCATTGCGATATGGAAAAATTTCGTGACGGAACGTGAACAAAAGTTGACTGTCTAATCTATACTATTATATAAAGCTGAAGAGTTTGTTTGTTTGTTTGTTTGTTTGAACGCGCTAATCTCAGGAATTACCAGTTCAAACTGAAAAATTCTTTTTGCGTTGGATAGCCCTTTGTTCGTGGAGTGCTATAGGCTATATATCATCACGCTATACCCAATAGGAGCGGAGCAGTAATGGCTAATCTCAGGAACTACCGGTCCAAACTGAAAAATTCTTTTTGCGTTGGATAGCCCTATGTTCGTGGAGTGCTATAGGCTATATATCATCACGCTATACCCAATAGGAGCGGAGCAGTAATGGCTAATCTCAGGAACTACCGGTCCAAACTGAAAAATTCTTTTTGCGTTGCATAGCCCTTTATTCGTAGAGTGGTATATGCTATATATCATCACGCTATACCTAATAGGAGCGGAGCAGTAATGGCTAATCTCAGGAACTACCGATTCGAACTGAAAAATTATTTTTGTGTTGAATAGCCCTTTGTTTGTAGAGTGCTCTAAGTTATATATCATCACGCTATGACCAATAGGAGCTGAGCAGTAATGGCTAAACTCAGGAACTACCAGTTTGAACTGAAAAAATCGTTTTGTGTTGGATAGCCCTTTATTTGTGGAGTACTATAGGCTGTATATCATCACGCTATGACTAATAGAAGCGGAGCAGTAATGAAACATGTTGCAAAAACGGGGACAATTTATTAGTTTTGAGAGCTTCCGTTGCGTGCGTTGCGTAAACGGTTAGCGTTATGCAACAATGATGTATGACGGGATTGTTCCTCTTAAAAAGTTCTAAAAAATATATTATAAAACAAAGTACCCCGCTGCATCTGTCTGCCTGAACGTGTTAAACTCAAAAACTACCCAACGTATTAAGATGAAATTTGGTATGGAGACAGTTTGAGACCCTGGGAAGAACATAGGCTGCCGGGAAACTACTACTTTTATAACGGAAAACTTTAGCCTGAAAAACTTTATAACGCGGGCGGAGCTGCGGGCAAAAGCTAGTAAGTATGATAAAATTGTAGGTTTTTCGTTAACGTGTATTATAAAACTAAATTTTCCGTCAGTACATTGAGCAATTTTGGATTAAGATATTTGAAAGATACGTGGAATAATAATATATACACGTATATGAAGCTGAAAAGTTTGTTTTCAACGCGTTAATTTAAGGGACTACTAAACGAATTGTGTTCGTTTTTTTTACTAAAAGGATACTTTTTACTTCTGAGTGCTATGGGCTACTATTTATCCCGGAAGAACTTTTTCACACAGGCGGAACCGCAGACAAAAGCTATATAGAATAATTGTTAAAATCGAACATGGTAAAACTAGTATTATCATGTTTAATAGGTACAGGTTATGTGTTGTACATATATTTTAATAATTTTAACGGGAAATATCCGCCTATCGTATACGTCTCTGCGCCACCCTAAGAATAAGTCGGAGAATATTCCCTATGTTACCTTAGCTTAAATCAAGCTTAAAAAAAATAATAATAATTGTATTATATCTTTTTTTTGTAAAATATAAATTAAAAAAATAACTAGGCTTCAATAAGCATGCTTATTAACCACGTAATAATTTCAGACGCACAAACTGTACGCGTTCCGTTACTGGGGCTGCGAGCTGCTGTGTCTGGTCAACATCGTCCTGCAGCTGTGGATGATGGACAGCTTCTTCAACGGGGAGTTCATGTCGTACGGCACCAGGGTGCTCGGGTACAGCGAGGTGCCACAGGAGGAGAGGTACGTGCCATTTTTTTGAAATTTCATTTCATTTCATTGTTTTCACATGGGCGGAGCCGTGGGCAAAAGTTAGTTTTAGAGTAATAACGTGTTCGCCGTTTTATAGTGAAGGATAATTCACGATAATAAATGACTCATTATATACAGCAAATAGATGTTGCTTGCGGCTTAAAAAGTAGAAAGCCTATCCTTAGAAAAGTCTATAAATCAGGGCCCTTATTCTGTGTGATAGTGTAAACGCGTAACGCGGCCGTGTCATGTTATCTTCGAGAAATGTGCGTGAAATGGTATTCTGTAAGCCAAATTTCTATAGTCCTAAACATGACGCGTTGTGTTACGTGCTTGTTACGCACTGTTAAATTAACATGCGGGATAGAGAATAAGGCCCCAGTGTACTAATAGGAATTAGCGTCATTTGTACGACGTCAACGCCATCTATTTTAAAAATGATAAATATTTTTTAAATTATTTTCCTCTGAAGCAAATTACCGAGATTAAAAATATGTTGAGTATTAATCCACGACATGGTGTATCTATGTGTTAACTTCATCCAAAACTATTAAGAGGTTGCTAAGTTGACCTATTTCTAACAAATTTCTAAATATACAAATATCATTAAATACATTATTTTTCATTTTCAGATATGACGCGATGATATACGTGTTCCCGAGGATGACGAAGTGCACGTTCCACAAGTTCGGCGCGTCCGGCAGCATACAGACGCACGACAGCCTCTGCATCCTGCCGCTGAACATCGTCAACGAGAAGACTTACATCTTCCTCTGGTTCTGGTACATCATACTCGCGTTCATTTTGACGCTGCTCGTCATTTACAGGTCAGTATGATAGTCTAGCAAAAAAACCAATAACACTTCGCTCGACCCGGGAATCGTATCTGTGACCTCAGCACTGCAATAGTGCAGTAAAGCATGTGACTTTGTTCTGCAACGCGATGATGTGTTCCCGAGTATGACGAAGTGTATGCTCCGCAAGTACAAGTACAGCGCTACGTACCATGTTATCAAGAAGTATATAATGGCAGTAGTGCCTCAGAAACCTGTGCGAAATATTTTCAAATTTGGCACACTTACGGGGAACTTTATTTTAAATACATCTAGCTCGTAGGACCTCCTCGGGGTCCCGGGACACCCTCCTTGACCTTAGCAGACCTAGACGACCGGTTCGCTCACTCCCAATGCCGGAACTGGTTAGAAGTCACCTAAACGGACCAGTCGCTTAACGGCGTTGACTAGTGTAGTTAAAAATAAATTTAAAAATCCGCGATAAAATCCAAATCATAGTTATATTTTGATGCCTAACTTTCGCGTAAACATAAATAATTAGTATAAATTAAATGACATATCATTGTATCAGTTAAATATTGCCATTTATTAAAATACTAGCTTTTGCAAGTAGCTCTGCTTGCGTGAACAAGTTTTACGGAGATAAATATTTTTCCGCCAAAAGAAAGTAGCCTATAACACTCAGGAGTAACTTAGCTTCCTAAAGTGAAAAAAAAAATAATCAAAATCGGTTCGTTAGTTCCAAGGATTATCCCCTACAAACCTATAAACAAACAAACTCGCAAACTTTTCCTCTTTGTATCAGTATAAATTCCTCATCCACATTAAATCTGGCACACGTCTTATCGCCATTCAAACAATGCGGTTTGGTCGCGCCGCGGCGTCAAGTGTGCGCTAATGAGGTGTCTAGATAGCTCCACTGATTACTTTGTAAACACTTCGCGCGTTATGTTGTCCTGGTACCTGGTATTGTAACGTAACAAAATGGGGATAAACGGTCTTGACGAGATAATGTAATTAGTGTATAAGACTAGTCGACCCGACAGACGTTGTCCCATCTTAACTATGAATTTGCAGCACGCCTGTCAATCGCTGACAGTTATTTCAAACAATTGACAGTTATATAAAACTAGCTTTTGCTCGCGGCTCCGCCCGCGTTATAAAGTTTTTCAAGCTAAAGTTTTCCGTTATAAAAATAGTAGTTTCCCGGGAGCCTATGTTCTTCCCAGGGTCTCAAACTGTCTCCATACCAAATTTCATCTTAATACGTTGGGTAGTTTTTGAGTTTAACACGTGACAGACAGATGCAGCGGGGGACTTTTGTTATATTATTTAGAACTTTTTAAGTGAAACAATCCCGTCAGACATCATTGTTGCATAACTTTAACCGTTTACGCAGCGCAGGCAACGGAAGCTCTCAAAACTCATAATTTTCCCCGTTTTTGCAACATGTTTCATTACTGCTCCGCTCCTATTGGTCATAGCGTGATGATATATAGCCTATAGCACTCCAGGAACAAAGGGCTATCCAACACAAAAAGATTTTTTCAGTTCAAACCGGTAGTTCCTGAGATTAGCCATTACTGCTCCGCTCCTATTGGTCATAGCGTGATGATATAAAGCTTATAGCGGTCCACAAATAAAGGGCTATCCAACACAAAACGAATTTTTTGGTTGAAACCGGTAGTTCCTAAGATTAGCCATTACTGCTCCGCTCCTATTGGTCATAGCGTGATGATATATAGCTTATAGCGGTCCACAAATAAAGGGCTATCCAACACAAAACGAATTTTTTGGTTGAAACCGGTAGTTCCTAAGATTAGCCATTACTGCTCCGCTCCTATTGATCATAGCGTGATGATATATAACTTTGAGCACTCCACAAACAAAGGACTATTCAACACAAAAATATGTTTTCAGTTCGAATCGGTAGTTCCTGAGATTAGCCATTACTGCTCCGCTCCTATTGGGTATAGCGTGATGATATATAGCCTATAGCAATCCACGAACAAAGGGCTATCCACCGCAAAAGAATTTTTCCGTTTGGACCGGTAGTTCCTGAGATTAGCCATTACTGCCCCGCTCCTATTGGGTATAGCGTGATGATATATAGCCTATAGCACTCCACGAACAAAGGGCTATCCAACGCAAAAAGATTTTTTCAGTTTGGACCGGTAGTTCCTGAGATTAGCCATTACTGCCCCGCTCCTATTGAGTATAGCGTGATGATATATAGCCTATAGCACTCCACAAACAAAGGGCTATCCAACGTAAAAAGAATTTTTCGGTTTGGACCGGTAGTTCCTGAGATTAGCGCGTTCAAACAAACAAACAAACAAACAAACAAACAAACAAACTCTTCAGCTTTATATAATAGTATAGATTAATATTTTCGTAAAATTTTCTCAGATTTTCGAATTTTCCGCGCAATTTTTTGATTTTTTTCTTTCATAAGAAACCCCTCCGGATAATAACAAACACAACAAAAAAAAAATAGTGAAATCGGTCCAGCCGTTCACGCGTGATGGCGTGACTAAGGGAAATAGGGATTAATTTTTATATATATAGATATACTTACATATCTTGTAAAATACAAGAGGGCCGGTAGTGATGGGATGCTTATAGCAGCAGACCGGGCTCTGTGGCGTACGTTGGGGGAGGCCTATGTCCAGCAGCGGACTGTAACGGGCTGATGATGATGATGACATGTCTAACGCACACACAGTAACGCCTTTAATCCTCGAATGGGTAGGCAGAGGCGCAATTGGAGCACGCATTTTAGTGTATTCCGTCCTATGATGTGATGAGGGCTAGCCTATCACCATATGGGGCACAAATGTTTGACTCCGGTTACTGAGTAGAAAAACCTAATATAACTTTGCCCGACTCGGGAATCGAACACTTAGCACTACAGTCTGACCTTACTAATAAACGGTTCCACCTGGAACATTTAATTATGTATTAAACTTTAGATTTGTTATTATTTACTCTATCATCTATGTTGTTCATAATTTTTTCCTACAATAAAACTCACTGATCAGTAAAATAATTGGGAAATGTATTTCTACGAGATTATCTAGGAGAGTCCATATCTATTTATTTATTTAACCACGTTTCTCTATGCTATTAAGACGTCAAATTAATTTTCATTCCGCCGTATTTTAAAATGAACCTTATACGAACTGCAGACTGGTGATAATCGCGATGCCGTCGATCCGTCCGCGCTTGCTGCACGCGCGCTCGCGCACGCTGGCGATGGAGACGGCGGTGGCGGTGTCGCGCCGCACCGACATCGGCGACTGGTGGCTGCTCTACATGCTCGCCAGGAACATCGACCCGCTTATATACAGGTAACCAACATGATATGATTTGCTTGTCCGTGTGTATGCCTAAAATAAAAAATTCGTTAAAATCTAGTTTGATTGACAATAAGACGTGCCAACGAATTGTATGGCATTAAATTATAATGTGATTATATTGAGACAAGTAAGTTTAAGTCATATAAATAATAACCAATATTTTTTTGTTAACCGCGATTAAATTATCTTCCCCGCATGTTATCGATATAAAAATCTAAATAAATCTATGTAATTTCCAGGGAGTTAATATCAGAGCTAGCGAAACGCATGGGCGAAAAGGCGCGCCCACGCGCGTGACCCCCGCCCGCACCAGAGCGGCCAGCTATCGCTGTGCTCGGCCCGCTCACTGACACTGTCTGACGTCGTCTGACGCAGTCTGACGTAGGCTGACGCCGTCTGACTTCCGACTGACGCTGATATCGCTACACTGCTGCCTATATTGCGTACGTTATTTTGTGCGTTAAAACGTAAAGCTGCCCAATTGTGAAAGTAAGTGGAGTTAATAGTGTAATAATGGCCTTATGGTTATTCACAAAATACAAATAGTATCTGTTTCTACGAGTTTCCAAAATTTGAGGGACCTCTGAGTGTTAAGAGAATTCTTGTCTTACGAAAGAACTATCTAAACATGTTTTAATTCTATCCATAATTACATTTAAGTAGTTAAAACCTAGTTATATTTAGTCACGAATTCTTTGTACCATTATGTAATTCGGTGTTCTCACACATACTTAGGGGTCCCTTTAAATTAGGGATAGGTTTTAAAAACGCATTATTTCTATCGTAGCCGTACTGCTATCTTCACATTCTATAGATAGCACGAAGACAGACATTTAATTCAATATATAAAAGTAAAGCAGTCTAGACAGAGTAATATTAAACATGTTTTCACAATTGGGATGTTTCTGAATCATATTTGAAATATAGAAGAGTTATCTATCGATATGTTGCAATATTATAGATATGCAGCGCCTTATTCATGATTTAAACGTTTCGAATATTAAATGTTACATTTACAATATTATTGGCCATGTGATAATAAACTTTATAGTTCAATTATTAAGGTGCTTTTCCGAAGTTGGCCGCGGAACGCGATCTTAAAGAGCGAGTTATTCTGTGGGTGCCATTAGTGTTCATATATTTTTCTCTATTTTAATTCAAATAATTAACTATATTTGTTACACGAAACAAGATATAAAAATACAATTTCTTTAATAAGTTTCTTAAGTGGTGTAACAATAAACAGATATAAAATTAATTTGCATATTTTATATATAGAGACTATATCGTGACGCAGAAAAACCAAATATTGGTGTAAAAATAGTAAAAAAAATACGAGATTCATATAGGCTTTGTCGTCTGCGATTGACGTTTTGCTTTTGACTAGAGAAAAGCATCTTAAAGTATATTACACAACGTTTAAAATAGCCTATTTTTTATATAGCAAATGTAACATTTAGTACAGATATAGTGTGATTCTTTTTAGAAAGGTACAAATAATGATTCTAAATGTGTATAAAAGAAAATATTTTATTAATGAACGAAAATATTATTTCACATATCACATTATGTTTTGAATGTATTTAATTTTAGTCCGCAGTTAGACGGTCAGTATTTATTGTGATGTAATATGACAGTATTGACTGATGCCAGTAAACGTAATGTAGAATCTCCAGTATGATTTCTTTTTTGTATATCATTTTTAATTGAGATATCTATTGACCGTCTACGATTCTCTATATATTCATTTTATGAACACAAAATATATGACTGATAAAATATTATGTAACTCTTATAATAATTATGCTCAAAACGTTTTCGAATGTTTTTCATGACATTATTTGAATGTAATCTCAGTATTTTTAAATAGCGCAAATTCTCATTTTTTACCTGTCAATGAAGTTGATCAATATTTCGGTTGGTTTGATTTTTTTTTTGTAAAAAGATTTCCGAACTCAATTGCAACTGGCAACTGTAATTATTGTTTGCATCCAGTTGTATTTTTTATTATAAATTCAGTCGGAGTCGAGTTTGGAATCGTCCCTTAAATGACGAATCGCGCCTTACGAATGTCACGAGATAATCTCTGCGATGAATCTTCACAATGCCAACAGAATAACGTCTCGACGCTAAATACTGCCAATTTTATATAACTAAACTACTTTTAATGAATCTGATATAAAATAATAGTTTTAATTAGCCATCCATTTTAAGACTTTTCCAGATCTAGTTTTTTGGACCGTATTCTATTTTCGCACACGATCAATATTAAAAAAAAGATATTTTATTTATCAATACACGCTATTGGCAATTTTGCTATCATAACAAAATAACAGTATTTTTTTCGTTATAAATAACTCAATTTTCTTCTATATTTTCAATAATCAAGCAATTGAACAATCATCGATATCGATAGTGTCTTAAACAGCATGCTTTTTAACTTTAGGGATGTGCCAAAAGTGACATTTAAAAAGACATTCACATCATGCATATCAGTAGCTAGTGTTGTTTTAGTGCATTTACTGAGTGAGACGACGGTTGATTCATTTATCACAAAATAGAATTAGTTCTTTTATAATCTTATGATTATAACTTTTTTTTAGTATTTAATTATATTTTTTGTGTCACGATTTATTCACAACAGTTTTGATTTCTATGATGCTAGAATTAAATGTAATTTTTATTGCGTTAAATAAAATCATTGACGATTTGTAGAAGTCGAAATATGTAATTTTATATATATGAAGATTTGGTCATATTTTGCCGAGTTAAATCGTTTTGTAAAATTGACATGCCCATTATGAAATGAGCACAATATAAGCATTTTAGTATGAAATTTAAAATATGATCCGATTATTGTCTATTGATTGTTTTAAATATGTCATGTCACAACTTTTTTTTGTTATATAGTAAGAATTGTCATTGGAAACATGGCATCGCGGGTTGCAATAAATTGTCTATGGTTAAGAAGTATGGTTAAGGATTGCTAAGGTTGTAAATGGCGGTATAGGGGGTAACAGCGGCTGATTGGGAATTATCGGAGTAAAGATAAACAGGGAGATAAATTGGTTGCATATTTTTACATTGTATAATAACGATTCAAAACTGCCTTGAGGGCGTAGTTGTATTGCGGGTTACGACCCCGCTCTGAGGTTCCGGGTTCGAATGCGGGGTCGGGGACAGTGATTGCGTTATTAAGCTCAGTATCTAAGTCTGAAATTTATGCTCGATATAGCGATAGGCTCGTCGTTATCATAAGGGACGGAATATATCGTGTATAGTAAACTAGTTGAATCTCTACCTAACCTTTCGGAAATAAAGGCGTGATGTTTGTTTTAAGACAATATTTACCCAACTTTAACTGCCTTCCCTCAAACGTTATTACTCTCTGTGCGCGGCCATCTTGTTCCCTGAAAAGTATGAAGAGACTGCGAACGTAAGGACTGCCAATGAATGGCCTTATTGTAATTGTAAAAATAGTGTAGGCTTTTGTATCAGTTTATTCGAAGTTTAGATGTAGAGTCGTGCAGTGCTTGTATAAATATTAAACTTGAGATAAATAAAACACCTCGTCATGTTGTGGTATATGGAATTACTTATATTGGCAGTGTTCACTTCAATACGAAATGTCGAAAGTGGCGCCCCCAGAGCAGGTGCTTTATTTTCCTGGTCAAGCTATATGAGATAATAAAATTGACTGATTTGAGATGTCTGTCTTTGGGGCCCAGGTTTGAATTTCGGTTGAGAGTTCAATTGGAAAGGTTCATGAAAATCTGTCAAGGAATTTCTCATGTAATTGACACATGAAAATATTACAAGCACCTCCGAATAATTATGTAAAAAATTTAATATTTTATTTAAAAGCAAGCACTGATATAGAATGAGGCAATTTGAAATTAAATGCGGAGTTGTGACGAAAATGAAAGACTATTTGTGTTCATTTTTGGTAATTTAACTCTTTACGAGTACTATGTAATGTAGTTTATTGTAAATGTCGAAATTAATAAAATAATGAATTTATAAAACTCGTCGATGAATAAATCCAACAAAAATGTTGACGTTGTGTGAGAAAATGTTTATATTAACAAAAAGAAAATAATTTAGATTATTGTGCATTTTATTGTATTGTGGCGTATTTTGATGCGTATCCGAACGCAGTTTTTTTTTATCGTTTATTCTTTATATATAAAGCCAATTAATGTCTTCTAAAATTGTATGCTTGAATTAATTTCAAATAGAATTATTTTTATTTAGAATACATTCCTTTTGTAATCATAATTTTCTATGATAATTACATCGCTAGTAAGGTTCGTGTCACATTTTTTTAGTTTCATCATGTTTTAGAATAATTTATCATAATTCATAACAAAGCATATTGTGGTTCCTAAAAATAAATTTGTTATGTAGAATGTTTGGACTTGCCCTTTAAGGATTTTTATTGATCTTCGTGTGAAATTTTTATCAAGAGGCACAAAGTGAAAGAACTGTCTAAGTACATTTTTTGCAAATGGTAGTCTTCTTGTTGTCAAAAATATGTTAATGAAAAAAATAAAAGATTTTTTTTATATATTTTATATGCGGGCATTGAAAAGTGCCTCCACTGCACTTGAAGGTAAGTGAAGTGAGGTCCAACAGAATGACTAACGAGAAATGATCACTCCTCAGTAGTCGACACAATAGGGGACCGTCCTCTGTTTGATTTTGTACATTATTCTATATGTAATGGTTACTAATACGAAAAAGAAACCCTCCTGCGAAAACTGCATTCAAATTGGTTAAAAAATGAGCCAGTAATTCATATTTCAAATATTACTATGTGCCGAAGTGGGCGCGAAGTGGGGATATCGCTTCATCTCTTTCCTTCGCACGCGTCGTAATGCCCGATGACGTCACACGTGGGTATTGCGCCTCTTTTCTGTTTCTTGTTACTTACCCCTTCTACCGAAATAGAAAGATTTATAACTTGTTTTTTTTTTCGGATTTAAATAATTCTTTCTGTCTTATAATTTATATAACGTACATATTTGACAATAATAAAGAACAAAAATGAGTCCGGTCCCCTATTATGCCGGCTTGTTGGACTGGACATACACAAGCTGATCCCGGAACGCGACACACTTGTGTGCCACTGGTCGGTTTTAACACCTTGTACCACGCTATTCGGGCGGATACAAAATATATACTACCACCAGCACATTATGCAATGGCCACAATTTGTAAAACATATATGTAAAACGCTTTAAAATGGTTCATAGACCATTTAACGAGACTCATGCTTATCCACGTAAACATTATAGATAAGAGGGCTTGTCTAAACAAAATGTAAAACTGTGTATGTAACATATTCACATCTAATATAGTTTAGTTTAATTCAGTTTTAGACATTTTATAAATCTGATTATATGGAAATATCAGACAGTACCTGTAAAGAATGGTATTGTGATTAAGCACGTGGGTATCCTACATACTCATGGCCATAAAAAGGGATATTTGAATTTAAAAAATATGTAAACGGTTCTGTTTTTTTTTTAAATACTGTTTTATATATAATATGTTTGTATTATTGTGGGGTCACCCCCATAAATTGAACATTGGTTAGCGGCGAGATTGTTCGCGGCATACATCCTAAGACTTCAGGACGTAAACAAGATCTAAGCTAGATATTAAGTGTAAATTAGACACATTATATCGCATTTATTTTAGCATAAAATTGTTAATTGTAATTAATTTGTCTTATGTTAGTTTAGTATTAAGAGGATATATTCCTAAATGTTGATATTTGACGGTTATATTGAACAGTGAAAATAAATACTATGTTTTTAATTCTTCAGTTATTGCGTTTTGCATGGAGGTCTTATAACTCAACAACTGCTATTTCCGTTTTGATTGAATATTTCTAAAAAAGAGCATCACTTTCATAAGTTTCGCTAAATGTAAATGTTTGAGGGAATGAGGGAGCAGTTGGGAGAGTGACGATGTGCAATACCTTGGTTTGATTGTACATAACGCGGAGTATTTTTGGACCTTCCGTCAAGTAAGAACCATTTCGGTCGAAGGGAGATGCATGGTTTGGAAGCAATTCAAATGCTCATATTTTCGATACACAACTTTTTTATTATCATTTTTTCTCTTTATTCCTAATTTAAATTCGTCCTAAAGATTGCCATAAATTTGCGTAAAAATAATTGCCAATATGCGAACAGATAAGCAATTTTAAATAGTCTGTATTTTTGTAAAGCGGGCTACACACGTCCAGTCATAATTGACCAAACAGAGTGCAGATTGACGCATTTTACACGCTCATTTTTATTCTTAGTCCGTATTGTAGTTATCATTGTATACGTTGTGATACCAATTAAAATGTTACAAACATTATTATGCTATTTTACATTTGATGGTAGTTCCTTTGTAATTTAAGTTGAGTTTGAAATGCAGAAAGATGGTCGCAGACAATCTTTTTTTGTGGACTTCAAGGATGAGGTATTTCCTCGGATGATTTTATGTTTTGTATAAATTGGCAAATCATAATTGTTTCGCTGCACAGGTTTGACAGTCCGACTTGACGTGTGTAGCCACTAGCTTTCATACGGAGAAATTGTTATGGATTTATGTTTTGTGGCTTTTCTAGTGGAAATGAAACGAAATTGAAAACTATTTTGCAATTCATTATTGACAAGAAATATTGTAATTTATTGCCATTATAAAATATAAATCCAAAAATTAATGAACTTTTGTAGCTTGCGCAGAAATCTTTTTATCATTCTTTTTTGTAAATGACGATCAACTGTATTGGCATATTTTAAACAGTTTATAAATTTAGTTAAAGACAAATCATAGTTACGTTATTATGATGGTTATTCTCCCAATTTATTTAGATTTAAGGTTTAATTTAAAAATGAAATATATTATTTTGAATTTTTGTAACATTTTGTTTTATTTTACTAGCGGGTCTTCATGCGTGATAAAGATTTTCCACGATAAAAAACCCTGTATATATCTTCCTGGGATAAAAGGTAGCCTATTTCCTTCTCATTGTGTCTATCTCCATACCAAATATCATCTAAATCGGTTCAGTCGTGAAAACGTAACAGTTACTTTCGCATTTTTAAGTATGGTTGCGTACCAATACATTTTCCAAAATATAATGTTAACACGCTCTTTTTACAGAATTAAACATTATATTTAGAAAAATAATTACAGAATATAATTTTAGACATTTTTTGACTTCGTGCAACCAGAGAGAGTAATAGAATAGTCGCCGCGTGACATATATTGTTCTCTTCTGCCAGCCTGCCCGCGCAGCCGAATACTTCCGGAAACGCCCCATGTCATCGGACAGGATTGCGGAGCATAACAATAATTATATCAAATACACTAGCTTTTGCCCGCGGCTCCGCCCGCGTTATAAAGTTTTTCAGGCTAAAGTTTTCCGTTATAAAAGTAGTAGTTTCCCGGGAGCCTATGTTCTTCCCAGGGTCTCAAACTGTCTCCATACCAAATTTCATCTAAATACGTTGGGAAGTTTTTGAGTTTAACACGTTCAGACAGACAGATGCAGCGGGGGACTTTGTTTTATAATATATTTTTTAGAACTTTTAAAGTGGATCAATCCCGTCACACATCATTGTTGCATAACTTTAACCGTTTACGCAGCGCAGGCAACGGAAGCTCTCAAAACTTATAATTTTCCCCGTTTTTGCAACATGTTTCATTACTGCTCCGCTCCTATTGGTCATAGCGTAATGATATATAGCCTATAGCATTCCAGGAACAAAGGGCTATCCAACACAAAAAGAGTTTTTCAGTTCAAACCGGTAGTTCCTGAGATTAGCCATTACTACTCCGCTGCTATTGGTCATAGCGTGATGATATATAGCTTATATCGGTCCACAAATAAAGGGCTATCCAACACAAAACGATTTTTTCAGTTGAAACCGGTAGTTCCTGAGATTAGCCATTACTGCTCCGCTCCTATTGGTCATAGCGTGATGATATATGACTTTGAGCACTCCACAAACAAAGGACTATTCAACCCAAAAAAAATTTTCAGTTCGAATCGGTAGTTCCTGAGATTAGCCATTACTGCTCCGCTCCTATTGAATATAGCGAGATGATATATAGCCTATAGCACTCCACGAACAAAGGGCTATCCAACGCAAAAAGAATTTTTCAGTTTGGACCGGTATTTCCTGAGATTAGCCATTACTGCTCCGCTCCTATTGGGTATAGCGTGATGATATATAGCCTATAGCACTCCACGAACAAAGGGCTATCCAACGCAAAAAGAATTGTTCAGTTTGGACCGGTATTTCCTAAGATTAGCCATTACTGCTCCGCTCCTATTGGGTATAGCGTGATGATATATAGCCTATAGCACTCCACGAACAAAGGGCTATCTAACGCAAAAAGAATTTTTCGGTTTGGACCGGTAGTTCCTGAGATTAGCGCGTTCAAACAAACAAACAAACAAACAAACTCTTCAGCTTTATATAATAGTATAGAAGTATAGATTATAATTTCTATTATTTCCTTGAACATGGTAATCTCTGAAACTCGTAATCAGATTCTGTAAGTTCTTTACTACTGTGGGAAGTTACTTTATTTAGCTCTAGACTACTATTTACTTCAAGACTTTTTAAGTCGGAATGGATTTTGGGCTGATGGAATCGCGACAAAATGTTATAAAGTCAATAAGATTCATGATAGCCTAGTTGGTTGTGGGACGGACTGCCTTGCCGAGACGAATGTCCGCTAGTTTAAAATCCAATGGCGCACATCTTTGATTTTTCTAAATTTTGTATTCATTCTCTGTGAATTATCGCTTGCTTTAACGGTGAAAGAAAACATTGTGAGGAAAGCTGCATACCTGAGCAGTTTTCTACAGGAATACTGAGGGCGTGTGAAGTCTACCAATCCGCACTAGGCCAGCGTAGTAGACCTAATAATACCTAACAGTAGTAGAAGAGGCCCGTGCCCAGCAGTGGGACAGTATATAATACAGGGCTGATGATATTTTTATTATTATATTAATAATTAAATTTAAAAACTTTATTTACAGCAACTTGTATTATATCTATTCGATTGTAGCATGTTTTGTGTGAAATAAAATAAAAATAAATAAAACTTTATTCAAAGTCTGACTAAGTCTTCTACGGTGAATCTGTCTTGGCGGGACATTTGATCTGGGGGCAGCAACCAGGATACGGTTTATTGTGATCTTCGAATATGTAGCAGTTCGGTCTGTCTCTGAGGTCATACATTGCAACTGCGCACCTGAAAACAATGCGTATTTTCTTAATAATAGGGTTGCGGTTCCATTGACAATTGTATGAAGCCAATGCAGAAATTTATTACGCAAATTTATTTAGTTATTCCTTTAACAGCAGCAATAAATAATTATATCCACATGCGAGTCGCCGCAAGTCCTGCAAACTTAAAAATCTGCAGAATAGCTTGCCGTGATTGTTTACAAACAATATTTGCAGGAGATAACTTCTGCAAGTTTTCTCGCTATTCTAACCGTTGCTTATGGAAGGGGTTGCTATGGAATATGACTTACGCCAATGTTTGCAGGGCGTCGCGACCGCAGCGATGCTCCATACAGTCTTTTTTCGAATGAACCGATGTTCCATACGGAATGACCACGTCCATCTCCGTAATATAACATCCTTCTACATTCTCTGAAATGACAAATGCAAAGTGAACCTTATTGCCTAATAACAAATGCTTGCTGAAAAGTGTTCTAATCCTTGAGGTCGATATACTTGTTTTTTTAATGGCTGAGAGTGCAAAAATGTAACGCCTGATGTAAGGGGTTATCGTCGCTATAAGCCGATGGCTACATAACAAACATGTTATTATACTAAGATGTTTTTATTACATAGATACGTTGTCCGAGCTCAATACTGGCAAGACGAAAGTAAGGTAATTGCCCGACTCGACGGCCATGAGTGTGCGGCACTAACGTTGTTATGTAACTGTCGATGTATATATATCATTTTCTAACGAATGTATGCTGCATCTTTTTATTCCTTCTTTGAGCCAATTTGTAATTATATGTACAGGTACGTGACTATACTATAGTAAATAGTGCGCCGTTTTTATGTGCCATTTTGTTAGTGTATGACGCGTCTATTTGTAAAACGTCATTGTTATTATGTGTTTAGATGTGTTACCTTTTAGCATTTACCGCATTAAACCATTAACGAACGGACTATGACAAAATATTTAAAATCAACTAATCGGAAATTCTTCTTCGTTTAATGTCGATAGAATTAATGAAAATATTGCGTTAGAGAAATTGTCTAATGCAGACATTAAACACTATGATTAGTTATAGACCGCCCAACAAGACAAATTTGTGTTCCAAAAGTTATTACCAATTGGTTCTAATTCGATGTCTTATTTGAAATGTCCGTGTGATAAAATGTCACAGCGTCCTTAGACATTAATACAAAAATAATATATTTACAAAAAATATTTTAATATACTCATTAGGAACGTGCAAATCACGAGATGCACATACTATGAAGTTTTATACATTAGTGTTTTACTATTTCACGTCACACTGAGTGAAAATCGCAAGAGCGCAATGCTTTTTATGACAATCTTCCCAAGTAGTACATATATAAAGATGCTTCCCAATGTCTGCTCTATATATTCTTAAAATATTTTGGTCTAATGTGCTTTCTTTTAATAATTTTACAAATGAGTTTATTCATTGCTAATCTAGATTTTCAATGAATTTTCAAACATAGGTGGCGGAAAGGGAGCGAGTTTTCCCTGTTTGATACATAGCTCGTCGTCTGTCTTATGTGATTAAGAGAAAAGACCGGTCAAAACAGCTGAAACATGGATTAAAATAATAATAGAAATAATATGACACCCGATGTTGCTAACCACGGAACGCGACTTGTTCGAAAGAGCGACTATGATCAGTTTATCTCCATCACGGATGGTCTTGTCCTGAGATTTACAAGACGTCTGAGGTACACAACCAGAAGGTGAAATATTTTATTTTTAAAAACTTACTATATTTCTCTGGTTTCTCATTGAAAGAGCTTATTGCTAGTACCGAAGCCATGGCGACACACGCACAAAACACTACTGTCTTTAGAAACATTGTTAATATTACTAATTCATCTCTCTCACATTCTGTATTAATTATACTAATCGGTATGTCATGACTTGCGTCCTTATCTCAATTGACTTTAACATCGGCTTCTTTTAGCCTATTCGGTCTGATACCGAACATATCGGTAATAATAATAGTATGCTAATTACTTATATCTCCAGATATTATAAACATTTAAATAAAACAAATATATTAAACTGTATAGCAAATTGTAAGAGATATTGACGTACCGCGCACCGACTTTTCTTGAAATATTTAGTAAATTCAATGCATTCAATTTTTTTATTTTAGTGTTTCTTGTTTATAGAAGCACAATAGAACAAATAAATAATACACATCACGACTTTTATCCCTAAAGGGGTAGACACAGCTGCAACTAGGGTGTGCACTCGCCATGTTTGTTCAGTACCATTATGTAATAGCGTACGAGCCTACCGCCTTATCAAGCAAATTCCTGCCTCTGGGCTAATACTCAGTAGAAAACCCAATATCACTTTACTCTACCCGGGGTTCAAACCCGGAATCTCAGAGAAGTAGTCGTACTGCGACGCAATATATCTACAGGGTTAAAGCAGTCAAACAAATAAGGTGTGTAAATTTTTCTTAGGGTCAGATAAATCATTAATATGATTAAATAGAAACTTGGTTTAGTAAATAGTTACTAAAGATATATTATATTTTATTGAGTCTTTTATTTCTATAACAACTGAATAGCGTTTAGTTGTATCACTGATTTTTTTTTTCTAGTAGTACCTTTTTTTTTTTTTTTTTTTTTTTTTGGTTTCGCGGAGAAAGTGCCTTATTACTACCGCCCAGCCTTCGTGAGGGGCGACTGAGCGGTTATGCTGGGGTAACCGTGCCTTACGGCCCGGCGTTGAGCCGCCCGGATTTGATGATGACCTTCGGGCGACCGCCGGGCCGAGTCCCTAACCCTATATACAACTTAACCTATGCACGGCCTACCAGCTAAAACTCCGCGGTGACCCTCTTCGGCGCATTAGGGACGGCTGCGGGCTTCCTCTGACGTTGAAGTGTCTAGTCTGCGACCGCAGCCGCCCCTGCGCGGTGCCGTCTTGCGGCCCGTCTCCTATGGGGGGGGGGGCTCAGAAGCCCCCGCGCACCGAAGGACGCCCTCGGCGTCTACGGCAGTGTGAGGCCAACAGCACACTGCCGTCCATCCCGGGGGTCAACCGTAAGATGTGTAAAAATAAACAAAAATGCACTAGGGCGGACAGCCCCCTGCTGCCCGCCGACGACCACCTTCGTGGCCCCTATTAGTCGCCTCTTACGACAGGCAGGGGATACCGTGGTGGAATTCTCCAAACGCCCCCATTCCACAGGGCGGGAGACGCCGGTCAGTCGTCCACCCGGCGCCTCCTACGTCTCCTCTGACGGCGGGAGGAATCCTCCCTCTCTCTATCCCTCTCGGCACTCTCCTTCTGCGAGAGGACCACCTCGCAGAAGTGGGCCACCGCACGCCAGGCCTCCGGGCTGCCGACCATGGAAGCAACCACGGCCGGCAGCGAGAGATCTCCTCCGACGACTGAAACGAGAGCGCTGCGCTCATCGTCCCAGGCTGGGCAGGACTCTAACGTATGTTGGGCCGTATCCCGCGGGCAGTTGTCACAGTGGTGACACACGGCGCTAATCTCCGTTCCTACTATCTGACACAGGTACTCTCCGAAGCACCCATGCCCAGTGAGCACCTGTGTCAATCTAAATGTTGCCGCGCCGTGGCGCCTGTCTAGCCACTGTGCAAAGACAGGACGCACTGCCGTAACGGCCCGAAGCCCCGCTGACGGGGCCTCCAGCCTGAGACGCCACTCCTCCACGGCGGCTCGCCGTAAGGAGGCCCTTTTGGCCTCCACCTCCTTCAGGGTCGGACCCTGCCCGTTCCTGAACGCCTCCTCCCTCCAATGAAATGTGTCGGAGAGAGCTTTGGCGTTCAGATCCCAGGGCAGGAATCCGGCCAAAAGACAAGCCGCCTCGTACGAGACCGTGCGGTACGCCCGTATGGCCCGCTGCGCAATGACCCGCTGCGGGCCCCGTCACGAGGGCGACAGAACGCCTCCCCAGGGCGTCAGCCCAGACCGGGCTGCCGTACAACGCCATGGACCGCACGACCCCGTGGTACAACCTTCGACAGGGGATACCAGGACCTTCCAGGTTGGGCAGCAGGCTAGAAAGAGCGCCCGCCGCCCTGGACAACTTCGTCCTCAACTTCTCGAAATGGGCGCGGAAGTCCCATCGGCTGTCCAAAATTAAACCTAAATATTTCATCGTTTTGCCGATGGGAATCTGCACCCCCTCAACCACGATGTGGGCACCGGCCGGTGGCCCCCGCCGAGGCCCGTGGAAACAAATGGCTTCGGTTTTTTCGAGGGCCACCTTCAAACCCAAACGCCTAATTCGGCTCACTACGTGGCCGGCGCCCACCACCGCCAGAATCGCGGCGTCCTGGAAGGTCTTGGACGTGGCCGTGACTAGCGTGTCGTCCGCATAGCACGTCACGCCGACGCCCCTGAGATTGGCACCACGGAGCACCCAGTCGTACCCGATGTTCCACAAGAGAGGGCCAAGAACCGACCCCTGTGGGACACCGCACGACATCGCTCTCCGGTGCCACCCGTCGGCGCCCGGATACATCACGTACCTGTCAGAAAGGTACGCGTGCACCAAACGCCTTAGATAGGGCGGCACCGCGTGGTACCGCAGTGCTTCATTAATACATGGCCAGGGGAGCGAATTAAACGCATTAGAAATGTCTAGAGAAACACCAATCACTATTTTACCCCTGGCCACTGCTTCCTCCGCCTGCGACTTGACCCGCAGAATCGCGTGGACGGTAGAGCGTCCACCCCGAAAACCAAACTGGTTGTCGGCCAAGTTGGGACCAACCCTCTCGAGGTGCTCGACGAGGCGCGTGTGTAGAATACGCTCAAAAAGTTTGGCGACCTCGTCGAGCAGCACGATGGGCCGGTAGGCCGACGGCGACTCTGCGGGTCTCCCTTCCTTCTTAAGCAGGACGAGCTTCCCGGTTTTCCAACGCGCCGGGAAGACGCCCTGCACCATGCAAGCGGAGAATAGGCTGCGGAGCCGCGGCCCCAAGTGCTCGAGGGCTAGCACCCAGGCTTTCCCGGGGATGCCGTCGAGACCCGGGGCGGTGTTTTTGCCCCGCAGCCGAAACACTGCCGCCCGCATTTCCGCGGGCGAAACCTCTGGAATATCCCCTGCCGATGACGACGATGACGCCACTTCCGGTGGCGCCATCGGTGGAGGAGTGGTTACCTCGGTGGCCGGGAACAAGGTCGCGACTACGTTAGCCAAAAGATCCGGCCTGAGACTCTCCGACAGTGGGGGCGCCGCCGAACGAAGTTTGTTCATCACTAGTTTGTATGGGCGCCCCCACGGGTCCGCGTCGAGAGTCTCTAGAAACTCCCTACGTGCCGCGACCTTGGCCCTGTGAATGGCCACCCGCAGCGCTCTCTTCGCCTCCTTGTAGAGGCCGTAGAGCTGCCGCTCCTGGTCTTCCTGGTCACTACTACGAATGCGGCGGCGGCGATGCCTGGCGAATCGGCGGCGCGCAGCCACGCAAGATGCGCGCAACTGCGCTAGCTCCGCCGACCACCAGTACACCTCCCGCCGCGGAGGACGACGGAGCGCCCGGGGCATGGCGGCGTCGCAAATATCCGACATTGCCACCCCGAGCCACTCCGCCTCCTGCTCGACCCGAACCGGACCCTCCGGCTCGGGGAGCCATGACACTGCCAGAGCGGCCAGCTCTAGGGCCTCCTTGTCGAGGCGCCTTAACGCCCACCGCGGGCCGTCCTGATTAAGGGCACTCGGTCCACCACTGTTGGGCCGGATACTCGGGGACGCGGAGACGTCGAACCTAATATAACGATGGTCCGACAACGTCTCCACGCCCACGAGGACTCTCCAGCCCTGGACACGACGTGCGACGGCGGGACTCCCAAACGACAGATCCACTATGGACCCGCCGTTGTGCCGCACGCACGTGTTCACCGACCCCCTGTTCAGGACGGCCAGGCCGACGGAAATCGCCCATTCCTCCAGGACCCTACCGCGAGCGTCGGTCGCCGGCGAACCCCAGACCGCGGACTTCGCGTTGAAGTCGCCGGCGACGATCGCCGGGTGAGGTTGGCCCTGCTCAACCAGGGCCCCCAGCCGAACGAGGAAAGATTCGAACTCAGCCAGGGGTCTGTTGGGGGAGAAATAAACTCCTACTATCCACAAGTCCCCCAACAGAGCCGCGACGCATCCCTGGCCCTTCTCGACTTTTGCGAAGGGCGGGGAGCCAGCGGCACCCTGGGTGATGATGGCCACCAACCCGTCGATGTCCCCTACCCAGTTGTCTCGGGGCGGGACAAAATACGGTTCGGCGACCACGGCCACGTTCACCGACCACTGCGCCAGGCTTTGGGACAACAGGTCCTGGGCGCGGGCGCAGTGGTTTATGTTCGCCTGGAGGAACTTGAAGTCCATTATTTATGGGCGATTTCCTCCACTTCCATCTCGGCCACTGCCACTGTTTGCGGTGGGCTCGCCGCCTGCGGCTGGGACAGAACCTCAGCCGCAGCGGCACTCCTTTGCTGGGGGCGGCGCCGGTTGTGACGGGAGGGGGCAGTGCATGCCTTCCCCCCGAGCCGGTGCCTGGCGGGCCTGCCAGCAGCCGCGCAGACTGCGCAGTTCGCTGGGGCTTTGCACTCCCGGGCTTTGTGGCCCGTCTGACCGCAGCGATAACAGAGATCGCTGCGGTCTACTGCGCAGTTGCAGCGCTCCCGGACATGCCCGCTCTCCAGGCACCGGAAACACCGCATTGGCCGCGACTCCAGTACAGTCACCCGAGCCGCGGTCCAGCCTATGAGTATGCGGCCCGCCCCCCTGACATTTTGGGCCGCCTTAATCGGCATGCGGACCCACGCCGATCCTACTCCCGAACGATCGGGACGAATTTGCCCGACCTTTATTAATACTGGCGGACACTCACCGGCCTTGGCGAGGGCTGCTGCGACCGTCTCAGGTGTTGCGGTATAGTCCAATTCGGACAGTCGCAGCTCGACGGTTTTGGTGGGCCGGGATATCTTCACGTCCTCCGACCCACCGAAACACTCCCTCAGCCTCGCGGCGAGGGAGTCAGCCTTCTCCTCCGAATTAGCCCCGGGCACCTCATACATCGGGGCGCCCGTCGCCGCGAACTTCGGCCTTAGCCTGGTGATGTCCAGGCCGGTGAAGTCTATACGACTCTGTGCGTCCATGAGGATGCCCTTGTAGGTAAGACCTTTCGCTACTGCCGCCGGCGTCAAGGATATCACTACGGCCGCAGAACGTGGTGGTCGCAGTTTCGGCTCCGCCCGACGTGTAGATTGCGGCGGCTGCGTGCTTGCCACTGGTGTTGCAGCGGTCTTCCCCTTCTTCTTGGTGTTTTTCTTGGCCACCACGACCCACGGCGTGTCCATGGAGGCCGGTGCCGGCGGCAGCGGGCGGGGCTCCGGAGCGGGTTGTGCCGGAGGGCCATTTTTCTTGCCCTTTTGGGCCTTCGGCTTGGGCGCCGTCGTCGTCGCCTTCTTCCTCTCGGGTTTCCTCTTCTCGGGCGGTGCTGTCGCAGTTGCCGGGGCCGGTAAAGGACCCGCGACAGCCTGTGGCGGCGCGCTGGAGGGTCCGGGTACTGGGGCGGGGAGGGACTGAGCGGGAGCTGTTTTCTTCCCTACTCCTTTCCCTTTCTCCCTCCTGGTTCTAGTAGTACCTGGAGCTAGGCAAAATACTTGCTTTACTTTAATTAAAATACAAATAAGAAAATACTATCTCGCATGTATAAATACAAAACACAACATAATTTTAAGTCGTTTATTTGAAATATAAAATACATTCAAGTGTTATGTAAATAATTAGAACTAATGCAGCCCAGGCTAAAAATTTCCATTCATGAGCCTCTTATTGGGGAATGAACAATTTTTTTTCGGCAGACGCACTCATAGATTGCTAATTATACTTATGTTAACACGTATTTTGAACCAATAAGTAATTGTAATATTATTAGGTAGTACCCTTCTCCGTCTCTCGTGTTTATTAAAAAACTTGTTGGAATGTAATATGGTCATTCGTCTATTTGGCTATTATTTTTGGGTATGATGAAAAATATAAAATAAAACTTTAAAAAATGTTGTCAAATGCATTTACACCTGAAATTGACCGTATGTAACATGCAATCTTGGGGCAGCATTCAGGATATGGTTTTTCATAATCTCGGTGCATAAAGCATTTGGGATTGTTTTTGAAGTCCGGCACTTGAGTTGAACACCTGAAAATAATACGTATTTAATCATAAGATGCTTTCGGTCGCTCTGACAATTTCGAGATTCAAACTGGCGATCTAAGACTCCAACCTCATGTCATTTAGGGGTTTAACTCCCAAGCCACCGTGACAAGTGAATGCGGGTTAGTGTCACCTCAGAGCGACGTCTGCAAGTCAGGAGAACGTACAGGTAAGACCAGTATGGATTACTATAATATTTCTTTTACTGTAATCACCACCGTCTTTGTCAAAATTTTCTATAATGTGACCTTCACTATTCAGTTTGTTTGGCAGAGATCGTATTTAGCTATAAGACGTTAGTAAATATGTACAATAACTATCAATATGATTGTTAATAGTAAAATGTCAGAGCTATGCTCTATCTACATATGTTCTAGTGTGACGAGATGTCCAGTCAGAAACACTAAGGCGGGTTGACCGCTTGCAGTTGCGTTTATGGTAAGTGAAATTTCAAGAAACCGAAAAGAATCTAATTTATACTAATGTATTTGTTTCTCGGTATTATTATATATATTTTTTGAATGACTAGACGAGCTTGCCGTTCGCATCATCCTGCGATATGACCGCTCATAAACAGTAGAAACACCAACCAACACCTTGAATTACGAAGTATTGTTTGGTAATCTACTGCGCTCGTCATCCTGAGACGTGAGATGTTAAGTCTTATGGTGTCCAGTAGTTACATTGGTTACCGGTCCTTCAAACCGGAACACAACAGTGACTACACACTGCTGCTTGGCGGTAGAAATAGACATCGCGGTGATACCTACCCTGGCTAACTCTCATATATGAGACACCTACCATCAGTGAAATTCATTAAAAGGAGAGCTAAGACGACTCACTCTGCTATTTCGTAACTCTGGGAATAGCAGCGGTACTCTAAACATTTGTCCTTCCATGCAACTCTTGCGTTTAACGGAATGACGGTGTCCTTCTCCGGAATATAACATCCTTCGAGATTCTCTGAAACGAAAAGTGGTATGGTGAAATTCATCGCTTCATAGCGAACGTAACCAAAAAATATTTTATAGATATAAAAAGAAAACACTGGTAGGAACATAAATAAGAAAGGGTTTCAGTTATTTGAGAATCATGAGAGTGCTATTACTGCGCCTGGAGTCTGGACTGGACTAGGTACTAATGATAGTACCTAGTCGCGAAAATTATGTCGGACGGTTTTAGTGCGGCGATAACTGCAGGAAATCAACCGACAGACTAAGGAACGCGATTTGCCTGTAATTTACAATCCATCTTAGTTTCCCACCGACATCAAGGCAACATAACAATATATAATCAAATACTTACTGAATTTTTCTGGTTTTGGTGCCAAAGTTTTATTAGACACGTCCAAATTAAAATCTTGCGCTGCAATCATGGCGATACACGCACAAAATACCGATGTCTTCAAAAACATCTCGATGATTTCTATGTATTTGTCTTTCATTTCATGTTTATATAGCAGTCGTATGATACGGGTCGTGACCCACGTAGAACTTTACCTAAATAAAAAATACTGTATTTATCACGTAAGCAAATAAAGTTGCACTTGTAATACGACAAAATAAGTTATAAGAATAGTAATAATTACATTTAAACAATTATATAACTATTCTTTGTGAATTATCGTTTTCTTTAACGGTGAAGGAAATCATCGTGAGGAACCTGCATACCTGAGAAGTTTTCTATAGGAATTTCGAAGGTGTGTGAAGTCTACCAATCCGCAATAGGTCAGCGTGTTAATCTAAGGCCTAATCCCTGACTAAGTAGTAGAGGAGGACCGTGCCCAGCAGTGGGACAGTATATAATACAGGCCTTATATTGGATATTGTAATTCTATATTTATCTATATTATATGAAACTGAAGAGTTCGTTTGAACGCGCGAATCTCAGCCACGACTAAACCGATAAAAAAAATACTCCTACATGTTATATGCTACTATTTATTCCGGGAAACGTTTCATGCGGGCGGAGCCGCGAGCAAAAGCTAAAATAACTAAAAACAAGGACAAGGTAAACAAAAAGCTAGCTTGGGCAGTTAAGTAAGGGAAAATAAAAAGGTAACGCATCGCGATTCTCACCGGTGAGGACGGTATATGTGCTAGCCTAGCAATCCTACCAGCCTATCACTAGCTACCTGAGCGAAGACTACCCAAAGAGGAAATACAGAAAGAAACTCCGGGCTTACTTTTTGTCAACTGTTTTTCTTTTTTATATTTGTATATAGTCTCAATATTTATAGAAGCTGGTGCACACACATCACTGTTAATACAGAATGAATTCGACGAGAATCTTGGACATGCATGAACAAATACTAAATAACAAAATATATAAATAATGCGAATTAATGAATAAATAAACTGTGTACAATGTACATGCATTCTCGTATATTTACAAACATAATTTTTATGACACTTTTTTGTTTTCTTTTCTGTCGGTACAATTTAATATTACAAGGAAAAAGCAAATTATCGCCCGGTCGACTTCTAGTAATTGATATACGTATTTATTATTTTAAATTTATTTTCTCGTGAATTATTTATGTAGGTATCTTATCGTATAGTGGTATGACTTATAGTACACTATTTACAAATAATAACTTACCGAATAATTACTTCGCTATCACAAATTTATTGAGTTTTTATGTTTAGTACTTTTACATAAAATGATTTGCAACAACGATTAAAATATTAATCTTTTTTTCAAACCAGGATCGAAATTGATAGAAATTAAGATCGAACGGGAAACGAGTGCATCTCTCTATCCAGTGATAGTTCACTCGTCCGCATCATAATTGAATTTTCTCCTCCTTTTGAATTTTCTCTTTTCATTAGATTTAGACTATTTGTAACTTTATTCGTTTAAAGATGTTCTTAATTTTTGGATTACTTTAGACTAAGGCCTAATCCGTCTCAGTAGTAGAGGAGCAGTATATACTATAACAATTAGGTACTCAAATATAATATACCACCAGCTCTGTGTAATCACTGCGGAGTATGGGCTCCTTAACTACTAACAGGGTTAAGGCCTTAAACCACCACGCTTGCAAATTTATAGCTGACTTCATATACCTTTGAATTTCTTAGCTTATAATTCTCAGGTATGTATGTTTCTTCATGCCAATGCTTTTATTACAACTACTAGCTTTTGCCCGCGGCTCCGCCCGCGTTATAAAGTTTTTCAGGCAAAAGTTTTCCGTTATAAAAGTAGTAGTTTCCCGGGAGCCTATGTTCTTCCCAGGGTCTCAAACTGTCTCCATACCAAATTTCATCTTAATACGTTGGGTAGTTTTTGAGTTTAATACGTTCAGGCAGACAGATGCAGCGGGGGACTTTGTTTTATAATATATTTTTTAGAACTTTTTAAGTGAAACATTCCCGTCATACATCATTGTTGCATAACTTTAACCGTTTACGCAGCGCAGGCAACGAAAGCTCTCAAAACTCATAATTTTCCCCGTTTTTGCAACATGTTTCATTACTGCTCCGCTCCTATTGGTCATAGCGTGATGATATATAACTTTGAGCACTCCACAAACAAAGGACTATTCAACACAAAAATATTTTTTCAGTTTGAATCAGTAGTTCCTGAGATTAGACATTACTGCTCCGCTCCTATTGAATATAGCGTGATGATATATAGCCTATAGCACTCCACGAACAAAGGGCTATCCAACGTAAAAAGAATTTTTCAGTTTGGACCGGTAGTTCCTGAGATTAGCCATTACTGCCCCGCTCCTATTGGGTATAGCGTGATGATATATAGCCTATAGCACTCCACGAACAAAGGGCTATCCAACGCAAAAGGAATTTTTTAGTTTGGACCGGTAGTTCCTGAGATTAGCCATTACTGCCCCGCTCCTATTGGGTATAGCGTGATGATATATAGCCTATAGCACTCCACGAACAAAGGGCTATCCAACGCAAAAGAATTTTTCAGTTTGGACCGGTAGTTCCTGAGATTAGCGCGTTCAAACAAACAAACAAACAAACAAACAAACAAACAAACAAACAAACTCTTCAGCTTTATATAATAGTATAGATACCATTAATATTAAAGCAATCAGACTGTGTTAGGCCATGCATACCCATATTATTCCATCACCAGCGTCATATTATCAATAAGCAAATTATCAATATATGCAATTTCTCGTATTCTGGATTATCATTTCAAATCAAAAATATCAGCCAAGGATGTTTCGATTCCGCAGTAGCTCGTAAAATGCTTTTCTTCTCCGTTTGAGTGAACTATAGTTAACGTAGTACTAGTAAGTTACAAAAATCAGAAACGTGTGCGTTGGGTTTTGAACCTGCGGTCATTCGTTTCTAAAATCCCTTTTTATTCCTAACTATTAATGTCCTCTTTTATGTATTAATTATGTTTTCCCACCTTGAATTTTATTTTATTTATTTCATGCCAGTCAAAGTTTAAACCCCTTCTCGTTGATTTTTTCTCATCCCATTTTAACGGTCACGTGTGTGTATTAACTTACATAACTATTGTGACTATGTACAAGAAAGACTTGGAAAAAAATATAAAGGATGTAATGAACAATTGATGACAAAAAAGTAAGCCCGGAGTTTCTTACTGCCTTTCTTCTTCGGGTAGTCATCATATAGGTAGCTTGTGAAAGGCTGGTAGGCTGGCTAGACTAGGGCTCATGTCCTCGCCGGCGAGGATCGCGACGCGTTATCCCTTTATATCCCCCTACTTACCAGCGCGAGCTGGCTACTTTGGTTTGTACCTTGTTATTCCTTATAAATTTCATCCCTAATTTAAAAAATGTCCATAGTTATATAAGTAATTTTAATTATTATTTAGAAATAATAATAATTAATCCTATACTGGTTTGACGTATCCTAAGTGCAACTTTGTTCGCCTATGTGATAAATAAAGTATTTTAATTTTAATGTAATTCAACGAGGTGACACGGTTATTTCGGTACTCTCTTCAATTTCGGATGACATGAGTTATCGAATTAAAAAAAAAAATTTTGGTTTGGTTTTATTGGTTAGATGCAGCAAGTAGGTAAATATAGGTAATATAATATAATACGGTCCCACTGTTGGGCAAGGGCCTCCTCTAGCCGCCTTAGTCCACCACGCTGGTCTAGTGCGGATTGATAGACTTCACACACCTTCAAAATTCCTACAGATAACTTCTAAGGTATGCAGGTTTCCTCACGATATTTTCCTTCACTGTTAAAGCAAGCGATATTTCACAAACAATACACATCATTCTAGAAAAGTCAGAGGTATGTGACCATGGATTTGAACCTGCGGACATTCGTCTCAGCAGTCCGTTCCATACCCAAATAGGCTGTTGCCACTTCATCTTCATCTCAATTATATTACGCGTAAAGTGGTCGGTTTTATAATACATTTATTGAATGTTAACAGTTCACTGGTATTGTATTTGTATAATTTATTCCATTCCGCGTACAGATTAGAAAAAACCTAGTATTATGTCACGATGATGCAATAATCTGTTTAATTTGTCCGCACAGTATGCCGCGGCCGGCGTGAGATGCAAACCTGTCCTCATCCAACAAATAAAGAATCTTGAATATTGTTTCTTGATCGCCAAAAAAAAAACTGGATATACACGTTACAATTTGGATCATAATTTGGATTTAATGCATTTTTCGCACATATAAGGCTTATTGGGCAAATGTATTTTGATTATAGTTGATTCCCACTAAGGGAATTTTGTTTTGTTGCCGTCAACAGTGTGATTTTTTTTTGCGGTAAAAAAATCGTGAACGCTGCCACCACTGGAGGGGTCAGCGGAACGATTATGTTGGTTTCACCGGTCTTACAGCCTAATGTCGACACACGGGAGTATAGTGTCATCCGAGCGAGTATCGGACGCGGCCCCTGATGTGTAATCTTAGTGCAATGTAGCTTTTCATTCACTAGCATTTGCTCACGGCTCCGTTTGCGTGAAAGAGTTCTTCCAAGATCCTTTAATCCTGGAAGAAAAAATATATAATGGATCTTTACCCGTTATATATTTGTAAAGGATAAAAAAGCCTACCTGGGTAGGGTACCCAGGGTCTCAAATAATCTCCATTTTAATTTTTATCGAAATCTGTTTGGATAGTTTTTGAGGATCGCATTCAGAGAGACGTGGCGGGGGTCTTTGTTTTATAATATGTTAGGATTTACCATTTAGACATAAACCAGCTTTTGCTCGTGGCTTCGTCAGCGTCAGAGTTTTTCGGGATAAAAGTCCCGCTATACATTATTCCGGAATAGAAAGAAACCTATGTCCTTCCCGAATCTCAAATTATTTTCATATTTAATTTCATCGAAATCCGTTTGGTAAGTTTTTGAGTTTATCGTGTTCAAACTGACAGATGCGATAGGGTCTTTTTTGTTTTTACCGACTTAAAAAAAGGAGGAGGTTCTCAATTTAACTATATTTTTTTTAAATATATATATATTAGAAATTTTTAAGAGGAACCATTCTGTCATTCATGATTGTTGCGTAACTTTAACTGTTTACGCAGCACACGCAACGGAAGCTCTTAAAAGGAATACATTTTCCTGGTTTTGGTAACATTTTCCTTGATGCTCCACTCTTATTGGTCATAGCATAATTTTATATAGCCTATAGCCCTTCTCAATAAATGGGCTATCCAATACTGAAAGAATGTTTCAATTCAAACCAGTAGGACCTGAGATTAGCGGGTTCAAACAAACAAACTCTTCAGTTTTATATAATAGTAGTTACACATAGGATATAAAGGCGGACTTAGTGCCACAGTCATCCTCTACCAGGCAATCAGAGGGTCAATTTCGCAAAACGAAATCTGTATTTTCGGATGACGGTTTGCACGTTTTGTTACTACGAAGTGTTACGGATCCGACGACGGATTCGACAACGGATTGGATCCGTTCATCGCAATATTTAAGACATGGAATTTGTAAGAACTTATAGTTATACTTTTTAAAACCACCTGCGAGGATAAAATTCCACTGCTTTCTTAAAAAAAATACGGAGAATTGATCCTACCACCGAGGTAAGCTACAGAACGGTGACGGATCCGAAATAGTTTGAGAGTAGAGTTAAATTCGAAGTTCGTCGTTTCTTCGTTTCGGACTCACGCAACGATCCGAAGTTCGTTTATCGAAGTAGACCCTCAGGGGCGGCGTAGAGACAAAAATATAATAGTTTACCTACATCATAAACTCTGAGCGCCGATAATATAATTCCAAGATTTAATTAAGCTTTTATTGTTTGATAGCTAAATCGCGAGACTGGGTCGTGAGTCGCGATATACACGTATATATCGTGTCCTCTTGTGGGAATTTTTTTTAAGTACTGAGAACTGATTAAGGAAAACATAAACATCGGTTGCATTCGTAAAAATAGTTTTGAACGCAATCAATGAATATATATACATATTTTAAAAACTAGTTTTCTTACAATGTGGTATCAAACCGAAAGAATAAAACAAAATTGGTTTTGGGACGTGACCTTAAAACTTCTTTATTTAGATATTTCATTTGATATTTTGCAGACCGAGGAAGGTTATCGACAGGTCATAAAAACATATGTTAAATCTGTCAATGTATAAAAAATAGGTAATATCAGTTAGGTTACATTATGCTGGTAATTTTAGATTAACTTACACCCGTTTTTTCCTGACTTACGTTTGTTAGCCTGACAAGCGACTTACACAAACACACCGGACTTTCGGATGAGTGATTTAGGCGCTCGCAACCCTTTTAATTAAGTGACCATGCAACCCACTAACTGGTTACGAACCTCGGCTCAGAACGGCCACTGGGAACGATGGAGACATCAACGATTTTGGGAAGAAACGAAATATCTATAACCCATTTCATTAAAGAAACGAATCTAAAATGGCGTCGCTTATTATGTCCTCTCGCTTGTACACTAGTGCCGTTTATACTCTGAACAGACTGCGTTCTTGTGCAGTGTGAGAGTTTCAAGAACTGGTCCTTACGGCGAATGGCCAAAATGATATCGTCCTCTGGGTCGGTTAGAACTGAACGCTGTCTCCATCTAGCACAGTGGAATGGAGTGTAATTCGGTTGACGGAATAATTTATTCGGGTGGTTTGCTACCCGATCGAAGTAGGGTTTAGTGGCCATTTGCATTAAGTGCCGCATGGTCGGCTTATTGGTGTCCACGTGGAGGTTGCGATTGCGAATCACGGGGCACCAACAGCGTCGTAAAAAACTGTTTTGCAAGAATTGCAGGCGCTGAAATCCAGCAGGCGGTATATGGGCGAATGTGAATAAAACCAAGTGGATACAAACATCCTACCACTAGAATTAAGTGATTATTTTATGTTTATATACATTATACATACTTTATATTATTATTTAAATTTGATTTCTTGAGTACAGTTCTAGACATCTAGTTTGGTCTGTGTTCATCGGAGTCGTTTGCAATCGTCATGAAGTCGACAAAGCTTAGTCAACTATCGATTATTTTTTAGTGCAACCGGCCATACGAGTTGTCAGTATCGAACATTATTCCACGACATGATGTTGCGAAGTGTTGTAGTGTTGTGCATCTTCATACCTATAGTTTATAGTTCAATATCGCTCGGTCCGCATCAACCGAAACCTGAAAAATTCAGTAAGTATTGAATTGGGATTTAGTAATTTATTCCGTCGATGAGCGGCGATAGCCTAGCTGGGTGTGAAACAGACTGCCGAGACGAATATCTGCTGGTTCAAATCCCAATGGCACTCACCTCGACTTTTCTTAAATCATGTGTGTATTCTTTATGAATCATCGCTTGCTTTCGGCGAAGGAACACATCGTGAGGGAACACATACCCGAGAAGTTTTGAATACGAATTTTAAGGGTGTGTGAAGTCTACCAATTAGCACACTCAGTAGCAGAATAGGCTCCTGCCCAGCAGTGGGACAGTATATAATACAGAGCTGATATTATTAAAATAACTTATTTCGTATGCATTTAATTTATCTTCATGAAATTTGCGTAGAATGGTATTCTGTATGCGAATTTCTATTATCTTAAACGCGACGTGGTGCGTTACGTACTTTGTACGCTACGCATTGTCTAAAATTTAAATAGTAATAATGCCTCTGCTAAGATCAAATAATAAGGGTCGATAGACTAGTAGTGAACAATAAAGAAATGAATGCTTGCTATATGACATCTTCGTTATTTATAGGTATTCATTAAAAAGACATTAATTTGACAGTTTTATTTTAATATAATGGCACAGATGGATTTAGTAGGAATTGGCAAATGTTGGGGTCAAGGTGTTCCTTTAACGTCTGACTTATTTTTCGATAGCAAGACCATCATATAACTTGTATAAGTGTAGAAAGGTCTTATACGAATCAGATAATAATATCAATATGTATATAATGCTTTCTCATAGTAATTATCAACATCAACATTTACGATGTTTTGTCTGGCGACAGGTCACCTTGACTAAGTTAGATAACACTTAAAGTGGGAATTTCTACTTTTGTAAACATTAGCAGTCTTACTTATGAACTTGTCTTATGTTTTAATCAATTGCTTTGTCACCGATTACCAAAAATTTTATTTATAAATTTGTTTTAGCGTTAAGACGTGGTTACGGATTGCTTAAATAGTTGTCAAAATTAAACATCTCCTGTGATTACAAGTTTAAGAGCAGTTTAGTCAAGACGTAACTAAACATAGCTTTTCGATATTTTTATAAGTAAGACTGTAGGTATTGTGAGATAAATCGTCGTTTTTTTATTGTTTTGAATAACGAGACGAGCTTGCCGTTAGCCTGATGGTAAGCCTGATGATACGACCATAAATAGTAGAAACACCTTGAATTATAAAATACTGTTTGGTACTCCACTGCGGTCGACATCCTGAGACGTGAGATGTTAAGTGTCATTATGTCCAGTAGTTACATTGGTTACAATGTCCTTCAAACCTGAACACAACAGTGACTACACACTGTTGCTTCGCGGTCGAAATAGACATTGCGGTGATACCTACCCATGCGGACTCTCGTATATGAGAGATCTACCACCAGTAAACCACTCTACCCAGCAACCCGAATATCTGATATAAGGAATATTTTTAAGTGGCTTCTCGGAGTAAGCTGATTATAAACATAATTTATTTTGGTGATTGGGTGTCGAAGGACACAGTACACTCGTTTGTCAACGAATCAACAACAAACAAAAACTACGTTATACTCACATTATTCCAAGTGATGTCACCGGGCGTTTGGGAGAGTCCTTTCATTTTTGGTTAAATTAGTGAGTCGATGGGCTCGCCCTCTATCGATAAAAAGCGTGTGTAAATTAGTCAAGTCAAATGTGGTAATAGATTTATAATTTTTAGTCTGAAACGACTTATAGGGAGGGATGAGAGTGGAATTTAGGAATCTTTACGTTCAATGCCTCATACTCTGGGGGGCTGTTCGCATTTTTAGGGGAGCGGCGAAATGCGTAAGATGAAATGTTAGATTTTTTTATCTTTACTTGTATGTATCAGTGGCTAGGGAGTGCGACTCTTATGTGTTGAAATGGTCTTTTTTTTCTCTTCAGGGCTTTGTACGGACAATTATAGGTGTGAAAAAGAACGCTCCGCCCCTGTTTACGTTTAAGAATTTATTGACAAAGGTATTTCTTTTTGACAGAGGAAGCAGAAGGTTGTTACGTCGAAGAGCTAGACGAAGTGGTTCCGTTTGGGCAGGGAAGATCTTCCAAGAAGGAGTGCCTTGAATACTTCTGCTACGAGAAGTCTTTATCTTACGCTTCGTGAGTATTGTACTATTAAGATCTTAAGTAGAGAAGTTATTCTTCTTCACTTAGTCATTAGCGAGCAAGGATTTAGCATCGGTTTCCAATTCAAATATTATGCATAAATTATATGAAACAAATCATCGATTGGTTTGAAGGAATTGCATGTGAACAAATAATAAAATAATTAGAAATAAATGTATATTGGAAAAATTACATGCTATTTCACGGCTATAAATCCCAGTGAGTAGGGCGGGAAGATAGAGCAGTGCTCCGCGTGGTAAAAATGAACATTAAAGTTACCTAAGCTGCGTTCAATAAATACTAACAGATTTTAATCGTAAAACGTAGACAAAATGTATCCTGTTATATTAATGGGATGATTCATGCCTCCGTTTCAAAGTAGGTGTTAGTCTTATTAACAGTAAAATATTTTAGTGAATTTATTTTAATTGTATAGGCAAGCATAAGAGCAAATGGATCGCCTAGGGCCGAAAATAGTTCCTTCTAACAATCGTTAACAAAAAAAAATATAAGGGAATTAGATATGCGATCGACAGACTTAGATAGGTTTCTATTGTTCATGGGCGGTGGTATCGCTTACAATTAGGCGAACGGCAAACTCGTCTCGTTATTCAAAGCAATAAAAAGAAAATCCATTTTTTTTATTTTCTATTAGCGTTAACGAGTTGTAGAGAAGCATCTTTACGGTCCTAGTTTGGTTATGCTTGAATAATAAAAACAGGTATTCATTTATTACCTACTTTACGAACATACATATTAATGAATTGCTAAACAACAATAAAAAACGAATTGTTTTTTTTTTCTAATTTATGCCTTAAACTAATTTTGAATAGAGAAACGCCAGAGTTTCTTGCCTTCTCTGGTGAGAACTGCTTTCCGAACTGGTGGTTGTTAATATTGATGAAACCTAATAAAATTTTACACGTTCAAATAAATCATTTAATTTCATTTCAATAAGAAAATAAAGTTTGTTTTTTACATTTTATGATGAGCTACACAAATTAACTGTCTAACTGTATAATAAGTGATCAACTCTATCTTCTGTAAGCGTATATCTGCTAAAGATACGTATATATCTGAATTTTCAGATGCGGTTTTGTCGAAGCTCTGCCACCGTGCACAGTACTTGAAGAGAAGGGCAAGCCCTACCCGGACTGCTGTCAAAGAGTAGTCTGCCCATCCGACAATATCACTAATGCAGATGGCCTCTTAATCCAGTGACTGATGCCTATGTTTCATTAAATAAATTATAGTTGTTTATATTACAGAGGTCTTTATTATTCTGTACTTACTGTAGCCATGGGAAGGGTCCTTCCGTCTTATTAAGCTAAAATTCAGATAGAAGATGCTCACGTTGGTCTAATGTGTGTCAATGAACCACTTAGGCTAGTCTAGAATATTCGTTACTTTTACGAGATTTACATAAAATTCTAAAAAAAATACTTTTATCTTTGTAATTAAGAATTTTGACTAGGATCTAGAGTGTTGTTTAAATCGACGTTTTTCTATTTAACCGTTATGTTACGGTAATATCTCATAGATTTCTTAGGATGTAAATAAAATGCTTGAATAGTTTTTTATATTATTTATTCGATATCTCCCATGGTAACTTCCATTTTCGCTTAACACCTTCCTTCGCTATTGTGAATTATTTTTGGCACAATATTTGGCTTTAGATTAATAAATACAATACTGATATCCCATTCTATTGCTTAACACATTTTGTTCAAAAATTAACATTTATTGGTGCGTGTTCTGTCAAAATACCAAAACTGAACTCAAAAAAGAATAAATGATTATTTTTTAGCTTCTATTTCTAAACCGGTGTTAAAAATACTTATTGTTACAAATTGGCATTTGATTGTTGACCTTAGCTTCGATATTATTATATATTTTGTTAAATAAACTTCTTTAAAATTATCCATATTTTATGTGAACGCATAAAAAATAAATTGTCATCAGAAATAAATAAACAAGTTGAGAGTAGCAGAATAACTCCAGAAAAGGCAGAATTCTAGATAAATATTGTGACAGAACAACACACGCAAACGATCCAAACAGCGTTGATTAATTCCTTAACATGACCTTTTTACATATACAATACTTGACACCTCAAACCAAAAGTCATTGCCTCCAAACCCTATTATATTTAATATTAAAAAAGACTCACTCTCAAATATTATAGTTCACTCATTTTGGTTCAAGAGTCATTAATCTACTAATAATCATACGAACACAACAATTTTTGTAACAATACATTCCGTCTACGAGGTAACAAATTAGGCACAACTAACTCCCATCATCGATGATAAAACAATTTTGCAAAATTTTTTACAAAACAAACATTACAAGGAACGTTTGCACGAGTCGCTTCCTACGCGAGAAATAAATAAAAAATATAAAATTGATTCTAAAAGAAATATCTATCTAAAAATGTAAAGCTGAATTAATAGAAACAATAGATTGAATAGTTTATAAAACTCTAAAAATATTACGAAAATCGCGTCAATCAGTATATAAACACAGATGCGGACATAAACCAAACAGTAGGAGACAGCCGCCCGACTGCGTCACGATGGCAGTGAGATACTATGTTAAACAATTGTGTTCTAATATAAAATTCGTTCGTTATACATTACAATTAACGTAGAAATGTCTTTTGACACGCAAAAGTTACGTCACTGTAGTTATCATTGACAAGCGCCGCGACGCCAAAAGTTCGAATCCACTGGAGGCAGCCTCGGGCCGAGTCGAAACACCTCAACCCGCCCCTTGAGCTGACGGAGTGTACGCGCTTAAAGGAGATTCAGTCCGAGCTGTGCATCAGGGTGACCATTCAAGCAGCCTCAGCTTGGCTCGCGTGAACTCTACGTGCTCTGGGGATGCTCAAACGTCTTCGCTGCGTCACAATGTGGCACGCTGCATGCGGCGGCCGGCATCTTCTACCACAACGCTTATTGCGATCGTCACGATTGCTCTGTCGACATGTTGGCGTGTGAGTCGTGTACAAAATGGAAAATTGTGTGCATAACGTGCTTACCGCGGTACCGTCTATAGAGGACAAAGCTTCGGGAACGGCCCACTACGCTCGGCGAGGCTAGGAATCAAAATACTTCTAAAAATCAGAACACTAGTACACTAACGGAGCCGCCGCTGTGACAAAAGGCTTCGACAGGATTCTGAGATCACATTCTTATAGATTACATACAAACTATTATTGCGTGTTTAGAATTGCACTGTTACATATAGATTAAAAAGTGTCGTAAAGAAGTCTCTGGCACGAGATGGCCGGTGCGTGGCCGATGCAGGGCCGGTGCGGGACCGGTGCACGACCGGTGTGCGGCCGGTGCAGGCCGGTGCAGCACGACGGGTGCGAGCCGGGGCGCGCTAGGGGCGCGTCACACGGGCGGCTCCAGGTCGCGCTGCAGGGACGTCAGTCACGTGTGGAACACCCACCCGGGCACCGGAGGTCACGCGTCCGGCACGCCGTGGATGTGGTGCTGGTAGTTGTGGTTCAACTTGTTCGCGAACTCGTGCATGATGTCCCTGAAGATCACCGAGTCTAGATTCTCGCCGAGGATGTACAGAAGATACCAGTCGCCCATCTTGCTGCGGCGCACTATGGTGTCGACGTTGTCGCGGCGCACCAGCCGGAAGCGCATGCGCATCATGTAGACGCGCATGCGCGGCGAGAATATGATGATCA